>NC_080021.1:35498728-35798728 GCF_030020395.1 Manis pentadactyla
ATGGCACATTGTGATTAACCATGTATTTTCTGCCTCTGTAGAAGACTGGACTTCCCTGCCTCACTGACAGGCTGCCCAGGGAACTTGCTTTGGCCAGTGAAAGGTGTGCATAAGTAATGTGTGTTACTTGTTTTTGGAAGCTTTGAAACCAACTTGTGCTTTAACGTGGGCTCTTTTCCCATTGCCACTAGACAAGCTGTGTTCCAGACAGCAGTTCTCTAAATTTAGGTCATGAAATAAAGTTAGGCTAGGGCAGCTTTTGAGCTAACTTTTGATGAATATGTAGCATCAGTTGTTGTAAGCCACTGAGATTTTGGGTTCATTTGTTACTGCAGCTTAATCCAGCCTATTCTGAGTGATAAATTGATATATAGGATCTTGAAATCAAAAGTCTCTAGGCTCTATGAATTCTAAATTTATATTTATATTTTCTACCAAATTACGATGTCTTCTCTAATACATGAGTACTATTGCAATTTATTATGACAACCACTTAATAACTTATTTACCTATTTGTTCAACGAATTTTGAACTCTCACATTCTGGTCCCAAACTCTTTGTAACCTCATCTCACATGACACCTCTCTGTGAATCTGATCCTTGAGTCATACAGGGGTGTTTGATTTAAAAAATAAAAAATCATACAGTGATTGTTTTGGAGTCCTTTTTATTTTCTTGATGTTTCTTCTGTCCAGTGTGGCTGCCTTCTTTTATCTGCTGCTGAACTTCTACTCATCCATCATGGTTCAGTTCAGCAATGTCAACTGCCCTATGATACTTTTCTACAAATCTCTACAACTCCTGTCGCTCCCTCCTTTGTGTTTCCGCAGCACATAGTAGGTATGCATATCACAGCACTGACTTACTGAATGGTGATTATTAGTTTCTGGCTCCGTATCCCTTTTATAATGAAAAGCCACACTGCAATGAGGTAAGTGATATACAGGCATGCCTCATTTTATTGCTCTTAGTTTTTATTGCATTTAGCAGATACTACGTTTTTTACAAATTTAAGGTTTGTGGCAACCCTGTGTCAGAAAGTCTATTGGCAGCATTTTTCCAACAGCACTTGCTCATTCATGTCTCTGTGTCACATTTTGGTAGTTCTTAAAATACTGCAAACTTTTTCATTCTTATTATATTTGTTATGGTGATCTGTGATTAGTGATCTTTGATATTAATATTGTAATTGCTTTGGGGCATCACAAACTCTGCCCATATAAGATGGCAAATATAATCGATAAATGCTGTTTGTGTTCTCACTGCCCCCACCTACTTGCTATTTCCTTGTCTCACTCTATCTCTTCAGGCCTTCCTATGATATTGAACCAATTAATCCTACAACGACCTCTAAGTGCTGAAGTGAAAGGAAGAGCTGCACGTCACTCATTGCAAATCTAAAGCTAGAAATGATCAAGCTTAGTGAGGAAGGTGTGTCGGAAGCTGAGATGGACTGAAAGCTGGGCCTCTTGTGCCAACGGTTAGCCAAGTTGTGAGTGCAAAAAGAAGAGTTCTTGAAGGAAATTACAACGCTCCTCCAGTGGACACATGAATGATAAGATGGCAAACGGCTTTACTGTTGGTATGGAGAAACTTTTAGTGGTTTGGATAGAAGAGCAAACCAGTCACAGCATTCCCTTAAGCCAAAGCCTCATCCAGAGCAAGGTCTCAACTCTATTCAATTCTATGAAGGCTGAGAGAGGTGAGGAAGCTGCAGAACAAAAGTTTGAAGCTAAGAGAGGGTGGTTCATGAGGTTTCAGGAAATAAGCTGTTTCTGTAACATTAAAGAGCAAGGCGAGGCAGCAAGTGCTGATGGAAAAGTTGCAGTGAGTTACCTAGAAGATGAGCTAAGAAAACCAGTGAAGGTGACTATACTAAACAACAGATTTTCAGTGTAGATGAAACTGCCCACTACTGGAAGAAGATGCTATCTAGGAATTACATAGCTTAAGAGGAGGACTCAATTTCTGGCTTTAAAGCTTCAAAGGATGAGCTGACTCTTACTAGGGACTAATGCAGCTGGTGGCTTTAATTGAAGCCAAGGCTCATTTACCATCTGAAAATCCTAGGGTTCTTAAGATTATGATGAACCAACTCTGCCTGTGCCCTATAAATGGGACAAACAAACCCTGGATGATAGTACATCTATGTACAACATGGTTTACTGAATATTTTAAGCCCACTGTTGAGACCTGCTGATCAGAAAAAAAGATTCAAAATATTACTGCTCATTGACAATATACCTGGTCACCCAAGAGCTCTGATAGAGATATCAGAGATTAATGTTCTTTTCCTGCCTGCTAATACAATATCCATTTTGCAGCCCATGGATCAAGGAGTAATTTTGACTCTCAACTCTTATTATTTAGGAAATGTGTTTTGTAAGGCTATAACTGCCATACACACTGATTCCTCTGATGGATTAGGTAAATTGTAAACACTTTGGAAAGGATTTACCATTGTTGATGCCATTAAGAACACTGGTGATTTGTGGAAAGAGGTTAAAATATCAGCATTAGCAGGAGTTGGAAAGAAGTTGAACCTTCATGGATAACTTTGAGGGATTCAAGATGTCCCCGGAGGAAGTCACTGGGATGTGGTGAAATAGCAAGAGAACTAGAATTAAAAGTGGAGCCTGAAGACATGACTGAACTGCTGCATCTCATGATAAAACTTAACAGATAAGGAGTTGGCTTCCTGTGGATGAGCAGAGAAGGTGGTTTCTTGAGATGGGATCTACTCCTGGTGAAGATGCTTGAACATTGTTGAAATGACAACACAGTTTTGAATAATACATAAACTTAGTTGAAAAGCACAGTAAGGCTTGAGAGAACTGACTCCAATTATGAAAGAAGCTCTGCTGTGGGTAAAGTGCTATCAAACCACATGGTATGTTGTAGAGAAATTGTTCATGAAAAGAAGTTATTCACCATGGCAAACTTCATTGTTGTCTTATTATGAGAAATTACCACAGCCACCCCAACTCTTAGTATTCCCCTCCCTGATCAGTCAGCAGCCATAAACACTGAGGCAAGACCCTCTACCAGCAAAGTGACTGTGACTCACTGAAAGCTCAGATTAACATTTTTCTGCAAAAGTTTTTAAATTAAGGTATAATGTAAATATAGCTTTTATATGCACTAAGAAACCAAAAAATTCATTTAATTCACTACTGCAATATTGGCTTTACTGCGGTGATCTGGAACTGAATGTACAGTATCTCCAAGGTATGCATGTAATTAGCTTATAACCTGAGCAAGGTATTAGGCAATGATGGTTATCCATTTATTCATCCATTAAATAGTTGGTGTCAATTTATTGATAGTTGACAAAATTAAATTTTCAAAACCTTTGGCTGAGAGAAGAGGTCAAAATTATTTGATTCCTGAAATAGGAAGAAATAGAAATTAAACATGAATTTGTAATCTTTAAAACAAACTCTGAAAAAACAAACAAACAAACTCTAGTATCAGGAGTGTCATAAATAACAATTGAACAGCATTCTAGGAGACCCTGTATTACTTTGCTTCATTTTATGCTTGTTTAAAAAAAACAAAAAGTCAACCAAAATCTCAGACAAAAAAGAAACCTTTACAATGAAAGTTTTAGAACCTAAGTCTTATAATTAAGGATCATTTTAAGGATGATTCAACAGTTCTGGAGATTTATTATCTTCACTCTAGTGGCATTGACAATCTGTCTTAATTTATTATTGCCATTCATTTCTATGACCAAGTTTGCCTATCACCATTCCTTTATATAATCCCTGTCTACTTTCCAAACTCTTCCGGATACTGTCCTCTGAATGTCCTGCACACATTCCCCCCTCTAGTGTTTACTCACAGTTCCCCTCTAACACCCTTAGCTTGTCTGAGGGCTCCTGTACTGCTAGAACTTCACTCACAGATTCATACCATCATGTTTGCCAATAGGTCACAGTGGACTACCTTTCCTTTACTTACTGTTGCACCTATCATTAGGCCATTTAGTGGAAGCTTAAGATGTGATATTACTGTTATTCTAAAGTGCATGATTTCTCTCTAAGAAGATCGACTATAAATTCATTTATGACTAGAGATCATATCTTACTGTTTCTGATCCTCATCACCCTGACCAGTATTGCACAAAGTAGACCCTCAAACAAACAAAGCATCTGCTGGGCATATACTGACCAGTCGCTCTGTGCATGTTCCTAGAGAGTGTTCCTCACTATGAATCTAGACTATTAACATCAGGCTCCCCATAGTCTTCTCCTTCCCAGATAGGGAGAAGTGAGGTGATTTCAGTTTTACAGGATGTTAAGTACTACATAGAAGCCAACAATAAAAAAATAAAACATCATCTGGCTGGTAGTCATGATGTAGTCTCTCCAGTTTTTATTAAAATACCCAAGCAAGAACAGAAAGATGAAAAAAATAAAATCAATATCCTTGCTTCGTCCTAAATCCAGAAGCAGCATATTGCCAGATATTGTTGGAATTTCCCCAGTAAAAAGGCCCCTGAACTCCTACTGAGTAAAGCAACTCATGGCCGTACAAGCAGGATATTCAGAAAGTTTACAAACTAAAAACAAGTACAGTTGACCTTTGAAACAACATGGTGGTTAGGGATGTTGAACTCCCACACAGTCGAAAACCCATGTATAAGTTTTGACTCACCCCAAACTTAATTACTAATAGCCTACTGTTGACTGAAGCCTTATCAATAACATAAAAAGTTGATTAATGCATATTTGGTATGTTATGTGATTTATATACTGTACTCTGACAATAATAAGCTAGAGAAAATACTTTTTCAAATTTCCACCAATTTTAAAAAATGTTTCAAATATATTTATTGAAAAAAATCTGCATTTAAGTGGACCCATGCAGTTCAAAGCCATGCAATTCAAGGGTCAACTGTAACTTTATCCTTCTCCTTCCTGTAGATTGTTTCCACAAGTCTGTATCCTGAGATACTATGCATCCACCTTTTGATATGACCAGAATACTGTTTCCCACCTCTATTCATAAGAACTATATGTCTATGCCTCTCCTTAGACCCAACTACCTCTTACCCCAAAATTACTTAAAACTGGAAGGAAAGCTACTTGGAGAGATGACATGTGGAGAGAATAAACAGGAGAGACTTGTTTAGGGCCCTGCATCCTTAGAGGTGACAGTTTAGTGAGGGTGACCTAATCTGTGGGACAAGAAGGCCTTCAGTAAAGTGTATCAATATAGAAAACCCTGGTGAAGGATAGGATTGGGTTCTGTGCTGTGTCACCTACTTTCCTAGAATAGATTTGAAAAGGGAATTAGGCCATTGTTCAAGTGACAGAGAATGAGGTTAAGGTGGGGCGACCACGCATCCCAGTTTCTGCCTACAGAGGATTTACACCTACAGTGGTGACTGGTATCCCTTTTTACTAAAAAATGTCCTATCCTAGTTGATAGAAAGCAATTATCTTGAGCTCTTGGGAAATACCACTTCTGGTTTTCCCAGTTCTTTTTGCTCATTCAGGAATGAGTAAATGTAAACAGCGTAGGAATATTGACTTAAAAAGTTAGGGAAAGTGTACATCATTCTGACTGAGGAAGAAATATTTTTGAAAATGATTTATATATATATCAGATAATTTTTTTTTCAGAAAATAAATCATGTCATCAGTAGAAGAAAGGAAGACATGGGAGTATGGGACAGAGAAACAAAACAAAACAAAACACAAAGAAGCACCAGGGGTTGTGAAAAGGTGACTGGATAAAACTGAAAGGAATCATTTTAAGGAAATTAACTATAAAGCCCAGTAAGATTTCTTTGGCAGTAGACCATAGAATTGACATGGAAGGCAATTAAATCAGTTATGTAGAAGCAAACTTGAAAAGTTCTCTCTGAAAAACAAGGCAAAGAGATTTTTAGATGATACATACATTGCAAAAATAATATAGTTGATCCATGGAAGATACTGGAACAGTTGAAAATAAGTTAATAACAGAGATAAGGATCTAAAGAATGTACCAGTTCCAATAAAGCAGGGATCCAGACCTACTCTAGAAAATACTCTGATAGGCAGGAATTAAAATAATTTATTTTTATAAGCATCAAGCAGGGGAAAAAAGAAACAAAAAGGGAAACTTAAAAGGGTACAGGGATTCACATTAGGCCTTTGTGTTGTAAGTGTGGTGACATTTATAGAAATATAATGCTAGCTTTATATGTAATTTAAGTTTTTTTGATAGCCACATTAAAATAATTAAAAGATAGGTTAAGTTATTTTCAGTAATATCTTTTATTTAACTTAATATAGCAAAATATTGCCATATCAACATATAATTTATATATAAATCTTAATGAGGAAACAAATACATGTAGTCTTAAAAATTTTTATAATATAAAATACATACATACTACAAAAACATATATTTTATAGTACTTCAAAGCATTTATATATTGTACAAAATTTAATGAGATATACAATCTCATTAATTTTACACCATATGTATCTATTGAATTTATATTAAATATATTTATAGCTATCTACAGATAAATAGACACAGATATAGAGTATTAAAATCTTTGCATCTGGTATATTTAAACTTATAGCATATCTCAATTCAGACCAGCCACATTTTAACAGCTTAATAGCCACATGTGCCCAGTAGCTACCACACTAGAGAATATAAACAAGAGAATTCTGATGGAAATGAATAATCTCACACCAGCTATGCTGAATTTCATGTAAGATGGTAAGAAGAGATTTATGAAGGGTAAAAAATATGTTCCAAATACATTCCTTTGGAGAAAATAATTTAAGAGTAACTCTCTAACTAATATTGAATATTCATGACTAGAAGGCGTGGTGAAGTAAGGTCAAAGAAACACTCTCTCTTGCTTATTTTCCATGTCATTTTTAAAACAGGATACACGAAGTGAAAAACAACAGGAACTGAAACAGAGAATGTGAATGCAAGAAAACCATAACTGACCAGCAGTGAGAATTCAGAGCAACTTTTGCCTATTTTTCAAATTTGCTGCATTGAACATATATGAATTTTGGAAGAAAAGCCATTTGATATTAAAATGTCATGTATAGCCATTAGGGACTTAAGCTGTGAGAACAAGATGACAAGCTTTCTTTGGGTGGAATTCTACAACAGAGAGGGCTAAATAAATCATGGTAAAACTCCTTCATTCAATACCACATTACTGAGTGCCAAATTTGTATCTGGCACTATACCTTGGAGCAGCTGCCTCTGAACAGGGATCCTGAACTGCAGGAAGTACAAGGAGTGTCCCAGCATCTTTCCTGCGTGGGTAGTTTCCAGGGAACAATTTTTTAGGTTCTCAGCAGTGTAGTCACATTTTATCTCTAGTTTTGTTGTTTGATCTTCCCTTTTAAAAAGAGGTCCTTTTCGCACTTTACAACTGATAGGCACAACCCCCCACTTCTACAGTGCTTCCCAGCAGGTGTTAACCACCCCCACCAACCCCCACGGGCGCCAGAAAACAAAGGGAAGGTTTCAGGATGCAGAGTCTTGGGTAAAGGAAGGCCCCTTTAAAAGCAGATCTGAACCGCGGAAGTGGGCTGTGGCACGTGGCCTATCGCATCCAGGTGACACAATCCTTGGTGGGGTTGTGCCTTATCTATGTCTCTGTTTTAGGATCGTCATTCAGAAGAGAGATGACTGTCTCGGAGCCATGAATTAACATGTTTATTTGAATTGGAAAATGTAGTCAGACTTTTCCTAAGAGAAAGTAAGAGTGATCAGGCTAATTGGCATGAACACGAAGATGTCCCTCCCAATTAGTTTATATGGCAGATGTTTTCCTGAAATGATTGAGTTTGATAAATACATGGCAAGTATTTGCACAATAGAATATATGCTAAAATTATTAATAGTAAATTAATAAATTAATCATAAGTAATAGTGAAAAGCAGTATTTAATTACTGAAACCTCTTTAAACTTATGATTAAACTTGCAGATAACAGGGGAATTTGTCATATTTCAACATTCATGTAGGAGAAACTTGAGGTGTAAGTTTTATGAAATTTGTACAACATGGAAAAGTGAAACTTCATAAAGGATATTGACAGAGCAGGGGTGACGTAGGGCGGGATGTGTGCAGGATACTGCCGAGGAGTATCAGTGGAGCGATGTGGGTAATAAACGGACCTTCCATCGTTTGTTTTCATCCCTTGTTGCTCGCTAGTTCAGTTTACAAACACTTACTATGGCCTGGTTGCCGGAGGACGTTATCACATCTTTAAAGTGAATGTATACTCTGCATAAAGTAAATGTGACATGTGAACTGGGAAGAGGTTTCTCTGCCAGTTAAGGATGGCTGTGGCTCTGTCACAAAATCAAACAAAATCATTTAAACTTCACACCATTATTTCTAACAGAAAGTTATCCAATGAGGAAGTTCACTATTCCAGTATTGGCCTCTGCATAGCAATCAAGGCTGTTAAATTTAATTTGAAAATGGAATCCATCATAAAATATTAAGCACAAAGGACTGCTGATATGAAGACACTTATCAGTCTACTAATTACATTGTTCACTCCTGTTGGCTTTGATCCTACTTAGACAATACGGCGCAGGAAGGGACTGAAGGCTAATAATAGTACTAACATTGCTAAGTATAATAATAATAATAATATTAATAATAGCTAACATACAATGGACTATACTTACTAGACTCTGTGGTAAGCACGCCATATGTGTTACCTAAAATTATTCTTCCCAGCATTTTACGGTGAAGGTTCTGCTATTACAATCATGTCCATTTTATTTAAGACAAAACTGAGGTTCAGAAAGATTAGGTGATAAGTTCAAAGTTCTAAGTCAGAAAATGGCTGAGAGAGGGATCAAACCCAAGTCTTTCCGATCTAGAGTCCAGGACATTAAGAAATACAATGTATAGCCTCCCTTTTAAAGCTTTGTGTACAGTTAAGCTTTTGTTTTATTTAGCACTGAAGTGTCTATGGTATGTGTGCTGTGTGATTTTTTTTTTTTTTTGCATCACTTAAAAGAGGAGTAAAAAGGCTTGGTGAGTCCAACCACCACATAATTAACATAGTACATTTATGCTGTGAGGCATCTCAATGACTATGAGCACAGTTTACTTGGTGATTAGGACGATGGAAATGCTGAGTCAGACATTACCGTCTTTTGGGTTTTCTTAAGTATATAAGCCTTATGGGTGACAGCAGGTAGAATATTTCAAATATGAGAAAAGGCATACCTATGCAGAAGAATAAAGTAGAAAGTGCTGAAAACGAACTTGGGAAAGTACTTGAGGCAAGATCCTAGAGGCCATGAATGTCAGACAAAGGTAGAAGCAGTAGAAAATAATATATTGAGAGCTAGTGGACTTTGAGTTAGAGGATCAAATCTGACGTTTAATAAATGGATAATCTTTAATAAGTCATTTCTCTACAACTGGGTCTCATTTGTAAAGTGGAATTGCTGTGGAGGCTAAATAAGGAAATGTATGTAAAATGTGGGGGCTACATAAATACAGCAAAGTGAGGGGACTGGGGTTGTATTTAATAATAAGCAATAAGGGTTGGGAGGTATGAATCACTGAACAGTTTTTGAAACAGGGATCAGTCTATTTTGTTTTGCAGAATTCTTTTTATGACAGAATTAGGGCAAGGATGAAACAGAGCAGCATAATGTATGGACTTAAAATGAAAAAAAAAAAGCATATTCTGTCATATTTATTGCTAACACCAGACAATTTTTTCTAAAGGAATTACCAATTTATGATAATCCCTTGCATTCTATTAGTGCCTTAAACTTTGCAAAAGCCCTTTTCAAAGACATTATCACACCTGATTTTTAGCACAAGGCTTCAAAACTACAATGATATTTTGCAATATGCCTGATGATTATATAATCAGATTGGCAAATGACTTCCATCTTCAAACCAGTCACAGTTTGAAAGTAGATGTAAACTTAAGTTCTCATTTTATAGTCGGAGGTGGGGGGAAGTGAGAGTTTTCGCCAGCAGATTACTGGAACTATTGTCCATATTGTAGATGTTCCCATGAACCACCACACCAGAATCATCACCATTTGGTTTATGAGCCAGAGTGAACAACTGCCACCAGGTGGCGCCAAATTGCAGTTAGGGACCTTACTTCAGAAGCCAGACCTCAGAAGTCTCAGGTAGGTAGATGCTCAGGATGTCTGTGACCACTGACTGCATAATAACGTGACCCCACAATTAATACTAATTTTTGGGTCCCCCCTTATTTTATTTTATAGATGATGTAAGAATTGCTAGGGAGGTTTGTTGACTTACTCAAGACCAAACAGTATCTTTCTGTCAAATACAAGAACTCAGTGGGGAGCAGGTATCTGTAGTAGGAAGAATATTGAACTAGGAGTCAAATGACAAGTTCCAGCCCAACTACTTCCTGACCATGTGATGATGGACAAGCTGTTTACCATTTCTGAGCCTGCTCCCTCAACTAGAATTTGGAGAGACATCTTATGGATGTTGAAGGATAATGCATGTGAAGGTACAATAGGAACTGTAGTACACTGTATGAATATTAATGCATTTAGTTTTTCTCTGATCGAAAGTATTAATTATTTCAATTCTGTTTCTATTCTAAATTATAAGGACAGTAAAAATAATACTCCATAATTGAAGCAATAGCTTTCAAGTTTATGCTATTCTTTAAATATAAAAATTCATCACAGAAACCTGAGAACAAAATGTTTCCACTTAATAGAACACTCAACCAACTAGAATTTATTATCTACCATGTGATCAGTACCATAGAGACCACAGAAAAAGCTGTGTCATAGTTTCTAACCTTAAAGAGCTAAAAAAATCCATCAGCGAAATCACATATGGAGAATTGCAAATAAGTAAGATAAATATTGGTAAATACTAGAAACAATTGCAATACTGCTGTGACCAGGGAACAGAGAGATGGTGAAAACAGGGAAATGAATAAGCTCTGTGATGGTAAGGAAAACCTTGCAGAGAGTTATGAATTTGATTTTTCCCTGGAGGTTGGATATGATAGAAAAAGGCAAAAAAGAAAGAGATGTTAGGTATTCTGATTCATCTCTTTGCTTTTCTCTGACGCAGTGGTTCCATCTTGGTTAATATGATCCCAGAAGCTCCAAGCAGATTCTTATCAGGGTAGTTTTGTAATGACTGCTGACCTATCAGTAGGAGTACTGAGAGCATGCATGGAGGGTAATTTTTCAGCAACTTCTGGGCAGGTGCTGCTGGAGAAGCAGCTCCCTTTTAAATGTATCAGCACTTCCTCCTTTGCAGTGCATAAAAGTTACTCACAGTTTGTATCTGTGCCAGTAAGATGAAGGTAATGCCTGCTCCACACTCCAGTGGTAAGATGTGTGATTTCACCCTTGGAGAATTTGACAGAATAATCGACTTTGATGATTAATCCATTATAACAGGAGACTCAGCATTGGTGGAGGGGAATTTTCTGCCTTAAGTGACTTCCCTGTTGTGCTGTGCTCTTTAAAATCCTTTGGAAGTTGATAAACTATAGGAAAGAGTAAGGTTTCAGACCTTGGGAAATCACTCTGATTCTTTTAGACTTGTGAAAAGCACATGAGGGGGCTGGCTGTTCTCTTTTGGTATCTGCGTTTGACTAAATCTGGTGGATCTTGCAGAATATGTCCCTCCTGAGAAACCATTGATAATAAGAGCACATGATCTCTCAACAAGGTTTGGAAGATTTTCTGCAAACCACAGGAAGGGTAGTGTAAGTGTGGCTCTTTGGAGTTATTGTTGCCATTTTAACACACCTAAGATTATCCTATGCAGTGTGGATGACACACACACACACACACACACATACACGTACTTGTATATTCAACACATTTATGTATGCACATATAGCTATGTAAATATGTGTGTGTGTGTATAGCATGTCCACTAAACTCTCTTAGGCAGTCAAGTAAATAAAAGAAAAATTAATTTTTTCCTGCCAGCATCTCTTCTATGTGTATGCACTCTGTCCTCCAAAACAACAGCTCATTTCAGACTGTGGAATCTTTTTGTTTATGAATCTAATAACTCTGCATTTTAGAGAGAATCTGATGAAGAACAAACAGTCTTCCTGTTAGAGAGTACATATGAATCACCTAGACTGAATATGAAAATTCCAGGTTCTTTGGCCCAGGCCCCAGGAATTCTGCATCAGGAAGTCTGGCACAAGGTCCAAGAAGCTACACTCCCTGCTGGGAATTCAGATGCAGATCGTCTGAGAACCACAATTGGAAAAATGTTAGGAGACTAGCCTTGGAAACTATCAGATATGTAAATGGGACCTCTAGCTCTACCACTCACTGGCGATGTGTTATTGAGCAAGTAGTAAGTATAGTCTTTCCACAATACACAGATTTAGGATGTGATAGGTTTTGAGTATTTATTAGCCCTTAAAAATTTGTGTTTAATTATAAATTGGCATAATTTCATTTGTTAATGACAGCTGTGTTTAAAAATTGGCTCACAAAATTCCCCAAAGTTTAATGACTGGTCCCTGCAAGCTGGTATTAATTTGTTTCCAGTACACTTCTGCATTGGTCTCTTCACAGGTAATCCTGGGATATTATAATTTACCGCACAAGGGTACTGTGGTATAAGTTTGCCTCCAGTTATAAGAAAGTCTAATAACTGAAGTGTTTACAATCAATCTTTCAGAATATAAATTATATGATGACCTATCCTTTCGTTCACCACATCTCATTTTTTGTAACAGTTTTTGCAATTAAATATATGTAGAGTGGATGAGTGAATCCCTTGACTAGTGCACTGTGCTCCTTACTCTCCTGTCTAGCTCCATCACTTATTCCTGACACTTTTGTATCCCAACAACTGACACCCCTCTCCACTGGCTCCTCTCCAGGTCTTTTCACATCTGAAAACAAACTGAAATCCTCCTCATGTCACCCTCAAATTAAATTCTGCTCTAAGAGCTCTGTCTATTAACTAACTTAATCTGACTATCAGAAAAGAATTCAGTAAATATTTATTATTGCTAGATTAATTCAGCATAAAATTAAGTAGAAAACGTGCCACTTATCCTCTCAGCAGAAATCTGAGCTATACTAGCAGCATTAAGTATCTACTGGGAAGTGAACTGGGGCCAGAGAATTAGCTGAGGAGTAAGACAGCAATGGAATAAATGTGGCTGTTAGTCATGAAAGGAGGCAACAGTTACGAGGGGTGTGTTAGAGCAGGGTTGGCAAACTTTTTTCTGCAAAGGAGCAATGGTGAATTTCTGGGCTTTGTGTCACAAATATTCCTTTTGTTGTATTTCACAACTCTTTAAGATATAAAAAACTATTTTGCTGATGCCTACTTTAAAGGAATAAAAGCCTTGATTACCAAGTAGATACAGGGGGTAAAGAACAAGAAGAAAGACAAAAGCGACCTCAAGATTTTAAGTAGGCTGAGGGAGAGGACGCCAAAAGTAGGGAATAAAAACACCACCACAGTAATAATTAACATGAATTGAGTATTTACTTGGTGCCAGGATCTGGCTCAGCCTCTTGCATGGATTTTCTCATTGGATTCTAACAGTAGCTTTATAAACTAGTTGCTATTATTAGTAGTACCAATTTAGGTATGAGGAAACTGAGATACAGAGATGTCAAGCACAATGCTTAATGTCACCTGTCTAGTAAGTGAAAGAGCAACACTTTGTATTGGGATTGTATTGTATTATATTGTAATAACCACTACACACACACACATACACACACACAAAGACTTGTGTGTTTTTAGACATGTTCAGTCTGAGGTTCCAATATTTAAAATAAAATATATTTTCTAGGAAGTTTTGAACAGTAAAAGAGATTACTGATATAATTTCTCTCTGCAAGTCTCTCAATTTGAATACAGGAGTGTTCACAATTAGTGTAGCTCTCCTGTTCTTCCATGCATGTGAAAGGATCACCCTTCCCTACTGACTTTCAAATTAGGCATATCTTTTGACTTGCTTTGGCCAGTGGAATATGACAGAAGGGATATGCTCATTAAAAGCCAGTGGGTAACTCACCATATCCCCTTCTTCCTGCTACAGTGATCAAAGAAGCCCATGTTGAGTCCACCATCCAGGATTCTTAAGTGAATACAAAGGTCAGACACTTCCTGATAACCACATTAGACATGGTGTATAAATGAAAATGACGACTTGGTTTTTTAGACTACTGAGAGCTTGGAGTTGTTTGTAAGTACAGCATAACTTTGTGCCAACTACCCTAGTGTTAAGAATTGTTTTCTATCTTGGGTGGATCAGAAATGCTTCTTCCTGAGAAAAACAGATCAGACTGAATAATGTTCAAAAAAACCTTTTGAGTCTTGTGTTAACAGCATGTAAGTTAAAATTGACTCAAAAAATTATGTGACCAACCAAGAAGTAAGCAGATTTGAAAAATAAGGTTCCTACTTCCTGTAACAGACAAAAAGCTTAGCATATATTTAAAACTTGTGCAATGCTTGAATGTAGCCAAGGTTTGCAAACCTCTCCAAAATGCGGCTGAGTTTTGAGTTTCAAAATGAAATCCAAAACCTTAGAAGAGAGTTTCACATTTCATCCTGAAAGTTTCATACAGCTTAAACTTTCATATCTTTTTCAGGTATCATACTACAAAAAGTTCTTAAAATCTCCCTTAAATAAATAATGATTATAGTACCATCTATTAAATTCAGTATACTCGGCTGTTCTTTGTGTGTACTAATATCACTGACCTACCCTTATTTATGCACCCTCAGTTGATTTTTATTTCTGGTTGGTCCTACACCATATTTTACTTTCACCAAATGTTAAGTATTGAGTTACTATTGGCATGCTCTTTTAAAAAACCTGGTTGGTTGAGCAATGTGATCTGGGAGCCATGAAGATAAGATATCTCTGGTGTATGAATTCCTGATCTTGGCTTTATTAACTCCTTGCTCTTAACTCAATGAGGTGACTTTCATAAGGAAAAAAAAAACCACACCAGGAACACCAGAATAAGCCTTTGACCAACTCCATTAAAATATATCTGAGGGCATATAGTGTAGAATTATAAAAATGAGCAAAAATTAACTAATTTTTAAGTGTCAGGAGGTTATATTTGCTGAGTGAAAATGTTGCATTCAATGACTTACTTTAAATCAAAGGCAGAAAATTATGAGTCTTGTCTGCTCAGGAACAACATTCTAGGATGACCCTTTGCCTCTCTCTTTTTATAATATGCAGTGTCAAAAGGCAGAGAGGTTGCCTTTGTTCATGTTCTTCCCTTTCTCTATCACCAAAAATGGAACAGCTCTTTGGTCAGCCACCATACCTATGCTTTGAGCTCTAAAATTTCTTGGAGTAAAGAACAATTCCAATGAAAATATATCTCTACTGTAATGTAGAAGCTGTACTCTATGACAAGAAAAACAAAATGGAAGTAAGAAATTTTAAATCCCTAAACAAAATGAATTTGGCAGTTTCAAAATTATTAATAATGCCTAAACACACACAAAAAAACATTTTACTTTTTTATCTTTGATTTAACACATGGGATATGCTTGGAACATAGGAGGTATTAATTACTGTTTTCAAAAAGAATGGACTTCAACACATTTTTTTAATTCTTCCTGGGCCAGAGTTTCTACCTGAGAAATGGATATAGAAGTGTGTATCTCAGAGTCACATGACATTCTCAGAAACATTATGACACTAAAGGAAATAAAGAACAAGAATAGGGAAGCTGTTTTATGTGGTAACCGTTATATACAATTAGATGTCTTTAGTACACAAAATCCTAACATGCCTAGGCCAGAACTATTATTTTTTTAATAATCTTTGCTATTTTCAAAATCAGTATATCCTACAATAATTCTTCAATTATTATAAGTATGTGGAAATACAGGGCACAGATTTTACTCTTAAAAACCCAAGTAAGCCCGGAGTTAATCTAACTTTAAGTTCTAGCATATTGTAATTGTGATTAATAAGGTATGGTCAAGATTGTTTCAACTGACTGACACACTTGAAGACTGCATTTCCCAGCCTGTCTTGCAAAGGTTGGACCCATGTGACCAGTTCTAGCCAATGAATTATGAGCTGAAGAGTAGACCATTAGCTTCTCCAGGCTGGCTCCTAACACTTTCTTCAAGGTACAATGGTCTTCATTTTCGCAAGTTGTCATATACTTTTGTGCATTGATTCTGGTTTTTGTGTTTAGGCATTATTAATAATTTTGAAACTGCCAATTTCATTTTGTTTAAGGATTTAAAATTTTCACAAATGTGGTGCATGTTTAGATTAGAATCATTTCGGAATTTTTAAGGGCAATACAGCAATTGATCATTGGACTTAAGCATATTGGTTTTAACTAATCTTATTATCTGGGCAATTGTGCACAGCTTATTTAACATTTAAGATTCAGCTTCCCCCATGAAGAAAATGGGGACAACCATGAATGCATGTGTGTGTGCACGCACACACACACATACACACGAGTTCAATGAAAATTAAGTGAAGTAATATATGTTAAGGTAATATATGAACTGTATGATGCATACAAAGTTGAAATGCATGTAAAATAATTCACTAGTAGATTTGAGGTCACTTATTCCACATTTCTGATGAAAGGGACATCTATTAATAAAACAGTGCAGCAATCTCCTATCAGTTGCTTCCTCCCCAGGGTAGAGGAGTGAGTTTCTGACTGGTGAGTACTAGACAAGGAACTAGGTTCTGCCCCTTCCCCTCTTCCTTTTCTTGGGAGTCAGCTGGCCTTCGGAGAGCAGACCTCAGGGTCCACTTCATGCCCAGGGTGACCAGCACTTGTCCGATGTCGCCTGATGTTCTGAGGGCAAATTTCCCTCTTGGCTAACATACTTGGCTAACACAACTACACCAGAGTCTGCAATCGTGTTAGTTCATTAAAGCTGCTATTTTTATTCTTACCTGCCATATACCATACATATCTACCTCTCAAATGGAAAGGGAAAAGAGATGCTATTTATTTGTCCTTGCAAACTCTGCCAACAGAAATAAGATGCTGTAATAGAAAATGTAGATGTCACATGTTATATACTGGCATCTTACTGTAGTTTCTAATTTATTTTGTAAACATAAAATAATCCTAAACAATCTTATTTGTATGTTGAGGAAACATAATACTTTCATTCAATTTTCTATTAAAAATGTATGATGTCCCCAAGTATGTACTACACTGAATTAAGTATCTTCATATAATTTATTAATTTTAGATTAAGAATATATCAGTTCAGAAAACACATAAATAGGCAATTATACTGATTTAATATGGCAACATGCTTCGACTAGCTTTCCAGAATTAATATCATGATTAAAACTTAATCCCTTAATTATATACTGGCTTAGAGTTTAGAAACACTTTCTTTTCCGTGATCATTTGATCCTGTCATCTTGTCCTCCATTTGTCCAGCTTGAGGTGAAGGGCTACAGCCACAAATCACTCTGATGAGACTAACTGGCTTCTAGGAGAATCCAACTTGCAACATGAGCCTCCAGACACTTATGTGCCAACCACTGAGCTAAATGGTCAAGAGGGAGACCTCATCAGAAAATGAACTGGTACTCATACAAGGAGTACAGTGCCTCGTGGAGTTGAATTGTAGTCCACTTTCCCTGATGAGACAGCACATCTTATCTAAGTGTTGCAGATGTTTCTCAAATGACCTAATAAATATTAGAATATCATCTAGGTAAATGAGGTAAATATGTCATTGGAATCTTGCAGCCTTCCATAATTAAATGCAACACACTAGCTACCTAGTTTATTTCTAGCAAACTAAACTTGGCTAGCTAGAATTGCCAACATGTTTCGATAATATTCTTTCCTAAGGAAACTGGTATCCATTCACCTTGGAAGGGGTGGGAGTTCAAAGAGGAAGGCAGTTACCTAAAAACATGATATTGCTTAATTTATTCTGCATCTTTAGTTTATTCTGCATGAATGGAACCCCAGATTTCAAATGCAAGATATCAAAACAATCAAGCTGAACTCTAGAGGGCGTGACATTTCACACATCCTTTAGTACTTCAAGCAGCATACAATTTCCTGACATATTCAGGATTTAGAAAAGAAAGCTGCTATAATTTTTGTGGATTTAATGTACTCCAAAAACATGTGTACAGGAAGAGTAAATATGCAGTTTTATTTCTGCTAGATTTTCTAGTGGTATAGAATCAACACAAAACCAACTTAGCAAACAATGTTAGATCTTCCTTAGGTTCAGAACTGGGGTGTCCAATTATATGTATTTATACATGCATGCTTTTCATATTATATATACTTTGTTTTGTGTACATATATTATTTTTTTAAATTGAGATATATTGACATTTAACACTATATTTATATAGTTGTACAACAATGATTTGGTATTTGTATGTGTCACCATACAAAAATAATCACCACAATAAATCTAGTTAATATCTACCACCACACACACTTACAAATTCTTTTCTTGTGCTAAGAACTTTCAAAATTTACTCTTTTAGCAATTTAAAAATATGCAATACAATATTTTTAACTATAGTCACTATGCTGTACATTACATCCTCAGTACTTATTTTGTAACTGGAAGATTGTACCTTTTGAGCCCCTTCACTCATTTTGCTTAAGCCAACCTCCCACCTCTGATACCCACCAGATGATGAATTTTTCATCATCTTTGGCTGTGGAATTTTTAAAAAGCATAAATATATATGCTGACTCTTAAAATATTATTTGAGCCATACTGTCTTAAACAATTATGATAGTGTTCCTGTTCAAAGGAATAATTTTTTATTATGAAATACTTAAAATACATGGTTTCATTGACCTATGTATTAAAGTAAACTGAGGATTAGGATTGCTGGAGAAAACATCCACAGATTTTCAGCTATAAATTGTCATGACAGCCCAACTTCATCTGGGTCCAGCGTAGTTCTCTAACATGTTATCCAGTATGTATGACTATTCTCCTGCCACACACCACCCTGGGATTCTGCCCATTTTCTGGACAAGCCGAGGCCTCATAAAACTCTGTTCTTTTGTTCCTTCTCTTCTTTCTCCACGTAGCAAATGCTCTTTATTTAATTATTGCCAAATCCTTCCAAATAGTTTCTCTTTGCTTCCATACTATAGATTTTCTCCCCAATATATTTCACTGTAATTTGTATTTTCATATTTATCCATCCTATTTTATTCTCAATATACAAAGAACAGGGTCTAAGGCATAAATCTTTGAGTGGACAGCACTAAATATAGTATCAAGTAGACAGAAGGAGCTCAATATATGTTATGGAATGAACGAATAATTAGGCTTCTATACATTAATAAAAAAATCATCTAATAAAATTAAAACATGACTATTTAGGTTTACTGATTCCTTATATATGCTATATAACCAATAATCAAACTTTATGTTTTTCTCTCAAGATTGAATTCGTTCTAAAGCCTATCAAAAAACCCGGGAAATATGAGGAATATATGCCCTAGTATTTATAAATAAAACTGTTTCTTCTGATATGAAATGGGTACATTTTCCTATACGCAATCCATTTACATTGTTTCCTAACAGTGTGCTGATATTTGGTCTCGTGCCATCTCGGCAGAATATTAGGTGTTAAAGGAAAAACAGTGAAGTCCAAGTAACGGCCATCCTTTCAGTATTAATTGGCTGTTGTTTGCTTGTTTTCTCTTTGGAGGTGTTAAAGAGCTGGAACTAATACTAGACTAAGTTTCCTTTGAGGCCTCCTGTCCTAACCTTCTGTCCTCACATTTGTACCTTTTGGCTCAACAATATCAGAGAGAAACAAAAAGCGAGGGAGCGTCTCCACTTTCTACTCCCCTGCTGCTGACCTGGTTGTCAAAAGTGAGAGCAAGGCAGGAGGCCAGAAAACACGACTGCGATCAGATACCTGACCTGGATTCTCCTAGCGTCTGGGCCCACAGGAGGGAGGCCTGACATGCATCCCCACATGACTTTGACGTATGTGTTCCTTTATTGGGTGGAGGGGCGAGCAATTAACCCCTTCATGTACCACAGTGAAACACCCAACGTCTTCTAGAGTAAGATAAAGAGATAATTCTGCCACTAAGGTATCTTCTTTAACTTTAAAGAGCATTTTCCTGGGAACATTCCTGGTTCTTAACATGTGAGAGGAAAAAGGTAGAGCCCCCCAAATTGCACTGAAACATGCCTTGGAAAAGACAGAAGTGACATTAACAACTGTCAATACCACCCATTTCATACTGCAGCATAGCAGTTTGTGATTTTTCAAAGTACTTTTCACTTACATTGATGCTTAAGATAAACTTTTCCTATGATAAAGGTGTTGACTATTTGTGTGGGCAGATCTAATGCACGCTGCAGTTACACACTGTGGCTAATGCCTTAGCTATTATTGGTTGAAATCCATCTCTTAAAATTAGTACATAGAGGATGCTGATAGATGAAAACTCACTTGTTCAAAACAAAACAACACAGAAAAGCAAACGCAAACAAACACACAGAAACAGCCCTTTAAGAAGCTGAGCAGACACTTCCTGTCAAATAATGAACAACATTGTACAACAGATTTATTCATACTACAGCTGTGATTTGATAACCAATTCTGTTTGGAATTTATTTGTGAAATGTCACACAACCCAAGATGTTTTAATTATGTTACATTTTATCCAAGACTGCTGATTACAAAACAAGTGATCACGAATTAAGTCAAATGAAGTCTAGAAAAGATGTAGAAAGAAAGACTGCTGTAGTGCAAGTAAATCAAACCTGGAATGTCTGACTGGTGATTTCTGCTTGCGCTTAAATGAAAATACATCTAGCTTAAAAAACTTCAGTTTTAAAAAATAGACTGCAGTTTCTGGTTGACACAGTTCTTCATAGCAGTAACTTTACAATCATTACCATGAAGAGTATATTTTCAGACAATATTCACATATCCCCAGGCAATGCACTTGCAGACAATATTTCATAGCATTAAATGATGCAGATTTTTAACCATCATTATCCCATGGTTTAGATGTGGCATTGATGGTACATTTGAAGATAGTATATATTAGCACCTTTGTTTGGCAGATTTATTTGAAAGTGTTTTGGCCTATGTGATTCAAAAAAATATTAATTTTAGCTTGATTATACAAGATTACTTCACATAGAGGAGTAAGTTTACTTTTAGTGTAAGCTATTGAGAGAGAGGTTTATATGATGCTTTTGGAATAACTTTAGTTCAATTCACCCATTAAGAGCAGACAGAAACAGAAAATAAACTAAAAGGAAATTTCACATAAGGTCAAATGGTTTGTAAAACTCCACATAATTACTGAGTCAAACAAATATCAACAGAACTGACTTCATAATAATATTTCAGAAATTTCTATCTTTTGCCAAGTAGAAAATCCTAAGAGAATATGATTTTTGCTTGTCAGATGTCTGGAAATATACTTCAAACATTAGTTATAGCCAACACTTCTGCTGTTTCTCTTCTTCCATTCCAGGATAAAACTAGGAAAAACAAAATATGGAAATGAGAAATACTTCTATTTCCCTATCCAATCTAAAATGTGGTTGATACAATAAGCTCATCCTTACTTAACTATCCTTAACAATAAAACAGCAACAAAAAAATCACTATTTTCCACCAAACTGGGGAGGTACTGAAAAAATACAGATCTTGGCAGGTTATATAGCAAAACTAAAACATAAATCAAACAATTTTTTTAAAAGTGTGGTCATGTCAGAACTAACAGTGTGGAGCCAATGGGAAATCATTTAAAGTAAGTCAAACGGGAATTCTGGACAATAATTAGCTTTAACACAAGTGACAGGATGTAACATACCTATCAGCAGATATTTAATAAGTATCATTCATCAAATAAGTAGGAAATCAGTAATCAGTGCTTTTGTTAACCAAACTTGCATAGATATTTTTCTAAATTGTTGAAACCTAAGAAATGTCTGTTAAAATAACTCTTTAATACTAATTCAGAAAATTACTAAAATTAATTCAGGATAAGTCTTGCCTCCTTGAATGCAGACAAAGTAACTTCAACATCCACAGTCAATGGCTGCCATGCAACCTACCAGAGGTTATGTCAGAAGAAGCTGGACTTGAATTTTCTGGGCCCCCTGGCTTTGCCCACCTGATGTTCTGATGCTCTAATGCCTCTCAGCTAACTGCCATTAGGTGGTGCTTTGTGGGGTAGTATTCCAAGGTTAAAATGATTAAATAACTTTTATGGTTGATCAAATATAAGCCCTGATTATACACAGTAGGGAAAAACCATACATTTTAATTATTTTGCTATCAAAGAACTAGGTATTCCCATTTCACTTTTCAATAATCATTCTGAATTTAGTAGACCCTTCAAAAATACCTAAAATGACTGCTCTTTAAAAATATTTACCATAAACAATAATGAAATTAGTATAGGGCAACAATAAATAACATTTGCAGAATGTTGTATGTTAGGTATTTTTATTGTATACCTTTGTGTAACTAGTTAATTTTCTTCTAATGTAATTGAATTATTTGAGGGTTTGCATCATATTTCTCGCTTTGCAACCATGCACAAAATAAAGAAAACTGATCAATATTTGATCACAGTTACAGTGGATTAATTCAAAGTTCATTTTCAGTGGAATCACTGCTATTGTTCACTTTTGATATCTGAAGAAAAACATCCAATCTTTGGAGAATGAGTAAAAAGATACATTTTAAAAGAGAGGCATAGAAAAAGAACTACATTATTAAAAAAAAAAGAAAGTCTTTTCAAAATAACATTCATAATTATGTGTTTAGAAAAATATGGATTCAGGTATTTTTTACATTTTACTTCAGTTTGTGCAAATATGAACTATTATCTTACAAAGAGAGAATCAGACTACAATCTCCTTAATAAAATCATCTCTCTTGGAAATCCACTTATTATCAAAATGGAAAGCAATTTAAAATCTAGCCATTAACCTCTAGCACTTATGTAAAAACAGATTTATTAGAATAGGGGAGAAATACCATTTTGGTAATTTACACTATAAATATTTCAAAATAAAAATATTACCTTTCATTTATTATAAAGAAAAGTGAATATGTCAAAATTCACTCACACTTAATTTTAATGGCAAGATGTTCAGATAATTACACCTTATAGAAAGACTGAAATTTGCAATTAAGTCCAAATAGATTTAATATTGCTCACGTTTGACATTAAGTAAATTAAACTGCACTTTTCTTTTAAATAACTTATGTGTTCGTTTTTACTTGCATAGTTCTAAAATCCACTGGGCTTAGGTTAACATATTAATAGTGTCTTGGCCACCTTCTGCAGCTCCTCAAAAGAATCTATCAAGAAGAGAAGAAAATGGAACTGATTTTGATTGCCTGGGAAATAGAATAAAGTAGAAGCGTATTCTAGATGGAAAGATACTCTAGATAAAAATATCAGTGTACATGTAATGCTTGTAATTAAACACTAAAATTGAAGCTTTGTCATCTAGTGGCAATGACAGAGTCCTTTACTTTTTATTCTTTATATTATATAATATTGACGGTCAGGGAGCTATATTTTTTTAAATTTTTATTTATTTTTTTGTATCATTAATCTGCAATTACAGAAAGAACATTATGTTTACTAGGTTCCCCCCTTCACCAAGTCCCCCCCACATACCCCTTCACAGTCACTGTCCATCTGCTTAGTAAACTTGTCTTCTCTGTGTTGCGCAGCCCTCCCCATGCCCCCCCAACTATACATGCTAATTGTAATGCCCCCTTCCTTTTTCCCCACCCTTATCCCTCCCTTCCCACCCATCCTCCCCAGTCCCTTTCCCTTTGGTAACTTTTAGTCCATTCTTGGGTTCTGTGCTTCTGCTGCTGTTTTGTTCCTTCAGTTTTCCTTTGTTCTTATATTCCACATATGAGTGAAATCATTTGGTACTTGTCCTTCAGGGAGCTATTTTTTATTTTTACAACTCAATTCATCAAACAACTTTTGGTTTTAGTTTTTGGTATAATTTAGGAACTTTGTCCATAATATAAAAGCTATCAAATGGCTAGCCCAAAATTTTCCAATTTGGGAGTATTTCATTTTGTACTGATTAAAGCATTGGCTTGTCTATTAGGAATAACAATGAAATTTCTATTATTATTTCAATAACAAATGACCCATGAATTTAAGAAAGTGAAAGGAGATTTCTTTGATACAAGGTGTCTTGAACTTTAAAAAATGATATGCATTTTGAAATCCCCAATGGCATTCCCCAAATGTAGTCACCACAAAGGACCCCTCTTCACCTCCTCTCTTGCACATTACCTAGTGTCTCTTACTTTCAGAGCCCCTGGCTTGGAACACAAGAAATGTAGGAATCAAGAATAGAATACTGAGGGATTGGGGGCGGAAGATGGCGGCGTGAGTAGAGCAGCGGAAATCTCCTCCCAAAACAACATATATCTATGAAAATATAACAAAGACAACCCTTCCTAGAATAAAGACCAGAGGACACAGGACAATATCCAGACCACATCCGCACCTGAGAGAACCCAGCGCCTCGCGAAGGGGGTAAGATACAAGCCCCGGCCCCGTGGGAGCCGAGCGCCCCTCCCCCCAGCTCCCGGCGGGAGAAGAGCAGGCAGAGCGGGAGGGAGACGGAGCCCAGGGCTGCCGAACACCCAGCCCCAGCCATCCGGGCCAGAGTTCAGGGCCCTCGATACTGGGAAAACAGGGCAGCAAGAACAGTGAGCAGGCACTGGAGGCTGGGCGACAGAGGACATAAGAAAAGCGCGCGACCATTTTTTTTTTTTTGCTTTTTTGCTGCTTTGTTTTGGCGAGCGCTTTTTGGAAGTCTTAAAGGGACAGGGACCCCAATATTAGGGAAACAGGGCAGAAAGACCGGTGAGCAGAGGCCTGAGGCTGGCACCAGAGAATAAAGAAAAACGAACGACCACCTTTTTTTTTTTAATTAAAAATTTTTTTTTTTTTTAATTAAAAAAAAATTTTTTTTTTCTTGTTTTTTTTTGTGGTCGTTGTTTTGTTTTGGCGGGTGCTTTTTGGAAGTCTTAAAGGGGCAGGGCGGGCCACTTAATCCAGAGGTAGGGAATCCGGGATCTCTGGGCACCCTAACCCCTGGGCTGCAGGGAGCAGGGAGGCCCCTTACGGAGATAAATAGCCTCCCAGCAGCTCCTGCTCCAACGCGACTCCACCATTTTGGAGTAGCTGCCCGAGCCAGGCCACGCCCACAGCAACAGCGGAGATTAACTCCATAGCAGCCGGGCAGGAAGCAGAAGCCCTGTCTGCGCGCAGCTGCGCAGCACAAGCCACTAGAGGCCGCTGTTCTCCCAGGAGAGGAGGGCCACAAACCAACAAGAAAGGAAGTCCTTCCAGCCGTCACTCGTCCTAGTTCTGCAGACTATTCCTATCACCATGAAAAGGCAAAGCTACAGGCAGACAAAGATCACAGAGACAACACCAGAGAAGGAGACAGACCTAACCAGTCTTCCTGACAAAGAATTCAAAATAAGAATCATAAACATGCTGACAGAGATGCAGAGAAATACGCAAGAGAAATGGGATGAAGTCCGGAAAGAGATCACAGATGCCAGAAAGGAGATCGCAGAAATGAAACAAACTCTGGAAGGGTTTATAAGCAGAATGGATAGAATGCAAGAGGCCATTGATGGAATTGAAATCAGAGAACAGGAACGCATGGAAGCTGACATAGAGAGAGACAAAAGGATCTCCAGGAATGAAACAATATTAAGAGAACTGTGTGACCAATCTAAAAGGAGCAATATCCGTATTATAGGGGTCCCAGAAGAAGAAGAGAGAGGCAAAGAGATGGAAAGTATCTTAGAAGAAATAATTGCTGAAAACTTCCCCACACTGGGGGAGGAAGTAATCAAACAGACCACGGAAATACACAGAACCCCCAACAGAAAGGATCCAAGAAGGGCAACACCAAGACACATAATAATTAAAATGGCAAAGATCAAGGACAAGGAAAGAGTGTTAAAGGCAGCTAGAGAGAAAAAGGTCACCTATAAAGGGAAACCCATCAGGCTAACGTCAGATTTCTCAACAGAAACCCTACAGGCCAGAAGAGAATGGCATGATATATTTAATACAATGAAACAGAAGGGCCTTGAACCAAGGATACTGTATCCAGCACGACTATCATTCAAATATGACGGTGGGATTAAACAATTCCCAGACAAACAAAAGCTGAGGGAATTTGCTTTCCACAAACCACCTCTACAGAACATCTTACAGGGACTGCTCTAGATGGGAGCACTCCTAGAAAGAGCACAGCACAAAACACCCAACATATGAAGAATCGAGGAGGAGGAACAAGAAGGGAGAGAAGAAAAGAATCTCCAGACAGTGTATATAACAGCTCAATAAGCGAGCTAAGTTAGGCAGTAAGATACTAAAGAGGCTAACCTTGAACCTTTGGTAACCACGAATTTAAAGCCTGCAATGGCAATAAGTACATATCTTTCAATAGTCACCCTAAATGTTAATGGGTTGAATGCACCAATCAAAAGACACAGAGTAACAGAATGGATAAAAAAGCAAGACCCATCTATATGCTGCTTACAAGAAACTCACCTCAAACCCAAAGACATGTACAGACTAAAAGTCAAGGGATGGAAAAACATATTTCAAGCAAACAACAGTGAGAAGAAAGCAGGGGTTGCAGTACTAATATCAGACAAAATAGATTTCAAAACAAAGAAAGTAACAAGAGATAAAGAAGGACACTACATAATGATAAAGGGCTCAGTCAAACAAGAGGATATAACCATTCTAAATATATATGCACCCAACACAGGAGCACCAGCATATGTGAAACAAATACTAACAGAACTAAAGGGGGATATAGACTGCAATGCGTTCATTCTAGGAGACTTCAACACACCACTCACCCCAAAGGATAGATCCACTGGGCAGAAAATAAGTAAGGACACGGAAGCACTGAACAACACAGTAGAGCAGATGGACCTAATAGACATCTATAGAACTCTACATCCAAAAGCAGCGGGATATACATTCTTCTCAAGTGCACATGGAACATTCTCCAGAATAGACCACATACTAGGCCACAAAAAGAGCATCAGAAAATTCCAAAAGATTGAAATCCTACCAACCAACTTTTCAGACCACAAAGGCATAAAACTAGAAATAAACTGTACAAAGAAAGCAAAGAGGCTCACAAACACATGGAGGCTTAACAACACGCTCCTAAATAATCAATGGATCAATGACCAAATCAAAATGGAGATCCAGCAATATATGGAAACAAATGACAACAACAACACTAAGCCCCAACTTCTGTGGGACACAGCAAAAGCAGTCTTAAGAGGAAAGTATATAGCAATCCAAGCATATTTAAAAAAGGAAGAGCAATCCCAAATGAATGGTCTAATGTCACAATTATCGAAATTGGAAAAAGAAGAACAGATGAGGCCTAAGGTCAGCAGAAGGAGGGACATAATAAAGATCAGAGAAGAAATAAATAAAATTGAGAAGAATAAAACAATAGCAAAAATCAATGAAACCAAGAGCTGGTTCTTCGAGAAAATAAACAAAATAGATAAGCCTCTAGCCAGACTTATTAAGAAGAAAAGAGAGTCAACACAAATCAACAGTATCAGAAACGAGAAAGGAAAAATCACGACGGACCCCACGGAAATGCAAAGAATTATTGGAGAATACTATGAAAACCTATATGCTAACAAGCTGGGAAACCTAGGAGAAATGGACAACTTCCTAGAAAAATATAACCTTCCAAGATTGACCCAGGAAGAAACAGAAAATCTAAACAGACCAATTACCAGCAACGAAATTGAAGAGGTAATCAAAAAACTACCAAAGAACAAAACCCCCGGGCCAGATGGATTTACCTCGGAATTTTATCAGACATACAGGGAAGACATAATACCCATTCTCCTAAAAGTTTTCCAAAAAATAGAGGAGGAGGGGATACTCCCAAACTCATTCTATGAAGCTAACATCACCCTAATACCAAAACCAGGCAAAGACCCCACCAAAAAAGAAAACTACAGACCAATATCCCTGATGAACGTAGATGCAAAAATACTCAACAAAATATTAGCAAACCGAATTCAAAAATACATCAAAAGGATCATACACCATGACCAAGTGGGATTCATTCCAGGGATGCAAGGATGGTACAACATTCGAAAGTCCATCAACATCATCCACCACATCAACAAAAAGAAAGACAAAAACCACATGATCATCTCCATAGATGCTGAAAAAGCATTTGACAAAGTTCAACATCCATTCATGTTAAAAATTCTCAGCAAAATGGGAATAGAGGGCAAGTACCTCAACATAATAAAGGCCATCTATGATAAACCCACAGCCAACATTATATTGAACAGCGAGAAGCTGAAAGCATTTCCTCTGAGATCGGGAACTAGACAGGGATGCCCACTCTCTCCACTGTTATTTAACATAGTACTGGAGGTCCTAGCCACGGCAATCAGACAAAATAAAGAAATACAAGGAATCCAGATTGGTAAAGAAGAAGTTAAACTGTCACTATTTGCAGATGACATGATACTGTACATAAAAAACCCTAAAGACTCCACCCCAAAACTACTAGAACTGATATCGGAATACAGCGAAGTTGCAGGATACAAAATCAACACACAGAAATCTGTGGCTTTCCTATATACTAACAATGAACCAACAGAGAGAGAAATCAGGAAAACAACTCCATTCACAATTGCATCAAAAAAAATAAAATACCTAGGAATAAACCTAACCAAAGAAGTGAAAGACTTATACTCTGAAAACTACAAGTCACTCTTAAGAGAAATTAAAGGGGACACTAACAGATGGAAACTCATCCCATGCTCGTGGCTAGGAAGAATTAATATCGTTAAAATGGCCATCCTGCCCAAAGCAATATACAGATTTGATGCAATCCCTATGAAACTACCAGCAACATTCTTCAATGAACTGGAACAAATAATTCAAAAATTCATATGGAAACACCAAAGACCCCGAATAGCCAAAGCAATCCTGAGAAAGAAGAATAAAGTAGGGGGGATCTCACTCCCCAACTTCAAGCTCTACTATAAAGCCATAGTAATCAAGACAATTTGGTACTGGCACAAGAGCAGAGCCACAGACCAATGGAACAGACTAGAGAATCCAGACATTAACCCAGACATATATGGTCAATTAATATTTGATAAAGGAGCCATGGACATACAATGGCGAAATGACAGTCTCTTCAACAGGTGGTGCTGGCAAAACTGGACAGCTACATGTAGGAGAATGAAACTGGACCATTGTCTAACCCCATATACAAAAGTAAACTCAAAATGGATCAAAGACCTGAATGTAAGCCATGAAACCATTAAACTCCTGGAAGAAAACATAGGCGAAAACCTCTTAGACATAAACATGAGTGACCTCTTCTTGAACATATCTCCCCGGGCAAGGAAAACAACAGCAAAAATGAGTAAGTGGGACTATATTAAGCTGAAAAGCTTCTGTACAGCAAAAGACACCATCAATAGAACAAGAAGGATCCCTACAGTATGGGAGAATATATTTGAAAATGACACATCCGATAAAGGCTTGACGTCCAGAATATATAAGGAGCTCTCACGCCTCAACAAACAAAAAACAAATAACCCAATTAAAAAATGGGCAGAGGAACTGAACAGACAGTTCTCCAAAAAAGAAATACAGATGGCCAACAGACACATGAAAAGATGCTCCACATCGCTAATTATCAGAGAAATGCAAATTAAAACTACAATGAGGTATCACCTCACACCAGTAAGGATGGCTGCCATCCAAAAGACAAACAACAACAAATGTTGGCGAGGCTGTGGAGAAAGGGGAACCCTCCTACACTGCTGGTGGGAATGTAAGTTAGTTCAACCATTGTGGAAAGCAGTATGGAGGTACATCAAAATGCTCAAAACAGACTTACCATTTGACCCAGGAATTCCACTCCTAGGAATTTACCCTAAGAATGCAGCAATCAAGTTTGAGAAAGACAGATGCACCCCTATGTTTATTGCAGCACTATTTACAATAGCCAAGAATTGGAAGCAACCTAAATGTCCATCAATAGATGAATGGATAAAGAAGATGTGGTACATATACACAATGGAATACTACTCAGCTATAAGAAAAGGGCAAATCCAATCATTTGCAGCAACATGGATGGAGCTGGAGGGTATTATGCTCAGTGAAACAAGCCAAGCAGAGAAAGAGAAATACCAAATGATTTCACTTATCTGTGGAATATAAGAACAAAGGAAAAACTGAAGGAACAAAACAGCAGCAGAATCACAGAACTCAAGAATGGACTAACAGGTACCAAAGGGAAAGGGACTGGGGAGGATGCGTGGGTAGGGAGGGATAAGGGGGGGAGAAGTAGGGGGGTATTAAGATTAACATGCATGGGGGGGTAGGAGAAAAGGGAGGGCTGTACAACACAGAGAAGGCAAGTAGTGATTCTACAACATTTTGCTATGCTGATGGACAGTGACTGTAAAGGGGTTTATAGGGGAGACCTGGTATAGGGGAGAGCCTAGTAAACATAATATTCGTCATGTAAGTGTAGATTAGTGATAGCAAAAAAAAAAAGGGCAGTTCCTGTGTGGTAACCTCCAACGAGTTCTACACAAGGGTATAAAGGGCATATAAAAGTGTAGGCAAAGGGTCTGTTTGTGTTTATACAGAGGATCAAAGCCTAATTGGGCTGCCCCGAAAATGAACTAAGATACGATATGAAAAAGAACTTCCAACATCTGCACCCTCTGGAAGACTCATGCCAGAAGATGATCATCAAAAAACCCCAACAAAGATCCACGCACTGCTACAGCTGTAGATGCACTCATCCCACCAGTTCCTGGACCTGCCATGGGAATGAGGAAGGAGATATCTAAGCTGGCCTGTGCATACAGTAAAACAACAAAATTGGACTGGATCTATACTGTTGGAACTCAACCAAGAATTAGGAGAAGTGCAAATTGTAGCGCTCCAAAGTCTTACAACTACGAACTATTTATTGTTAAAAGAACATATGGCATGTGAACAGTCCCCAGGAATGGGTTGTTTTAATTTGTCTGATTTCTCTCAGACTGTTCAAGTTCATTTGGACAATATCCACCATATCATAGATAAGTTTTCACAAATGCCTAAGGTGCCTAACTGGTTTTCTTGGTTTCACTGCAGATGGCTGGTAATTACAGATATGCTTTGGTTATGTAACTATACTCCTATTATGTTAATGTGTGTGTGCAATTTAAGTAGTAGCTTAAAACCTATACATGCTGAAGTTACTCTACAAGAAGATATATCAAAGAAATAATCAATCTTCCCATGTTTTCTTCCGCCTGCTACTTCTATAGCTTTTCTTCTTCCTTCCTAATTACAACCCTTAAATAGAATTCGTGCCTCATATCAAATTTACCGAGTATCATAATTCTTCCAAGTGGTAAAGATACCTCAAGACAAATGCTGGGCACAGAAGCCACAGGGCATAAATATGCAAAGAAGTAAAAAGCTAACTTTTTCAAACAATAAGGCTTCTCTCTCACTTACCAACTTTACATTTCCCTGTATGGCCCCGGAAGATGACTGGTTAGCCAGAGACGGGTAAGATTCCTCAAGGGAGGAACAACCTAAGACAGGCACAGTCGCAGGGGGGCCATCAGGTGAGAAATTGGGGATCAACAGAGGTGAGGCTTAGAACCTCACCCCACCGTTCTGAGAGAAATCTTCTGCATACGTGGATGTTTTATTGCCCTGGTCTAGCTTGGATTAACACATAGTCTACAGGCACACACCTGATCATCTACATGTGCTCTCTTACAACACTAAACTATGTTTTCTACCTTTATCTTGTATCTACCTACCACTTCAGCATTTTATTAAAAATAATAATAATAAAGAGAGAAATGTGGTATCCACATATAAATCAAGTATAAAAACCAAATCAGTATTCATATTTGAACTGACTGTTTATAGTTCATAATGCATGAGCAAAACCGAAAGTTTCTGTGATGACTGCCCTTGTACTGTTCACTATGTAACTTATTCATTATGTAAGAATTTGTTCTACATGTAAAAACTTGTTTGTTATGCCTCAGAAGATTGGAGACTGACAAAAATTAGGCTTGGGGTGGAATAATGATTGTGCATTGAGCATTGACTCCCCTATACAGAATTTTATTGTCGTTAACAACCATTTGATCAATAAATATGAGAGATGCCCTCACAAAAAAAAAAAAAAAAAAAAAAGGACAGACTTCCAATGGTAAAATAAATTAGTAACCGGGATGTAATGTATAGCATAAGGAATATAGTCAAGATATTGTAACAGCCTGGTAGGGTGATAGCTGGAACCTAGAATTATGTATATAAATGTTCTACCACTGTGTTGTACACTTGAAACTCATGTAATGTAATACTGTGTGTCAACTACCCTTCAATAAAAAATAATTATTATAAAAAAAAAAAAAAAAAAAAGAATAGAATACTGAGTGAAAACTTGGAAAGGATATCTGGTTCATGATTAAGGGAAAGGAGAACATATTCTAAGGTAATTAGAACTAATTTCAATTCAGGCTGGGTCAGCAACATAGACTGAATACCTACCGTTGGATAGAGATAAGTTAGGTGTCGAGAAAGACATTCACAAAATGCAAAAGAAAATACATATGTTTTCAGAACATATTATGGTCTAGCAAAGCATGTGATTCAGAGACTTGAAAATGAATTTAAAGTCTAGCTTAACCTTCTCCTTGTTTGAAGGTAAAACAGAAATCAAAATCACCTGAAACTAAGGGAAGATGCTTCTCAACAGAGTCCGTGCACATGGTTCTCAAAATATGAGGGACAAGGTAGAACAACAAAATGAAATTACTTGGACTGACATTATTTTAGCCATTAACACTTAGCAACATTAAAAAAATACAAAGTCTGGGCTCCTACTTGGAAGCAATGCCACTGTCAAGGGAAAAAATAATTTTTAAAATTATAAACTCAGGATATAAAATTTTCTAATTCTTAATATCTATACTCTGGGATTACTGGGAAAATTACATTACATAGTATGAAATTCAGAGTTATAATAGTAAATATAAACCAAAAAGAGCTTGAAGTAAAAGTTTAAAGGATGCATCATCAAACTTTAAACTGGCCTTTCTCTGGCCTTGCTAAATTACCGCTCTTCCTGATGCTGTGTGCTCTTCATAGCAAGTGAAAGCATATGCAATTTAACAGCAGGCCTCAAGCCTTTAATAAGCTGTCTTTAAAATACCTTACATGGATTACCTATCTGTAAATCTGCTTCCCATGCAGAATGTGACAGCGTTATGGAAATTGTTAGTTCAGTACAGATGGCATGTACCAAAGGGAACCACATCTGCACCCTGGAAGATTATACCAAACATTGGAAATAATCTTTCAGCATTTATAATACTGCAAAATGCATAATTAAGATTAAGGGTTCACTCTAACTTTCATTATGGTCTTTGATTTCAACTTTTGGGGGTAGGTGGGACATAAGTGGGTCTATAAAATATCACTAGAAGATTACATCTTTTAAATTATACAAAGTAGGTCCTATCTCAGGGACTCAGATTATCCACTACATTTGTCAGATTAGCAGATAACCATGTGTTCACTGAAAGGAAGACAATTTATTCAGAAGTAGTTCGTTAACTCAAACATCTGGAAATGTATTTGGTTTACTTTCTTTATTCTCTTCTAGTTTCGAATCTTCAGACTTTTGGTAACCAAACAACTATGGGATCATCAGAGATCAAATATATCCCAATGCATTTATCAGTTTTGCACCTATCGATAGATTATCAGTCTCCAAAAAGGCTTAGGTGAGATAGACCATTGAATAGAATTATATCCCTATAAAAAATTAGTAGTATGTGTGAATTCACAGAGGTAAATTCCTGTAAAACAGAAATTAAGGTAGGTCCCTCATGACGCTAAACCTTGAAAAAGGCCTTGCTAATACAGAAAACATGAACCACTTTGGAAATTTGACTAGAAATGAAAAGTATCAGAGTCTAATTAGCACTCACAAAACACACATTGGTCCAATGGATTTTTGTCATGATTCAGACTAAGGCTGGTTCAAAAATACATGTGTGAATTGCTTGAAATGATGTTATTCATAGCTTATCAATACAACCAAATGGACTTATAGAAAGTAGACTTTTAAGCTGTCTTTAAGATAACTTTCTAAGGAATGTTATCAAGGTAGATTAGAACAAAAATATTTCATATTTGTATTTTCTGATAATAAAGGAAGACTCAAAAAAAGGAGGCAGCTACTCAATGCCACTGGTTCTTTATGCATATGCTTGGAAAAAGAACTCTATCTTATAAATAACTGGCCCTCTAATTTTAATAACTTCAGTGGCAAATAAAATGGAAGGAAGTGAAGCTACAGGTCAGTGCCCAGAAATAAAGTACTCTCCTGTTCAGAATTCTCATTTTCAAACTAATAGAAAATGAAAATTCTTAAATTTTCTACTGAACATACACACTGAGTGAAAGTCATGCCATATTAGGCAGGGGTCAGAGGCTGGGGATTAGGGCAAAAGGGTTTCTATAGTCGTGTAAAGATAAATTAAGCATTCTTAATGATTTCCCAGATTTGGCAGGCAATCTCTCCTCAATGCCCAAAGCGTGACCGAAAACAGCCCTATTTCTACAGGGTCCCTTTTGAGGACTCCAGGATGGTGCAGAGCAAAGACCAAAGGGAAAGAGTGGCAGATCCTAATCTATTCGCTGTGTTCAGCATAGGTTCTGTTTACAGCAGGGATGGTATACTGGTATTGGGCTAGTAGTGATGAGCCCTAGTAGATCTAACAGAGTCATATAGTAATAGAAATAGAGTGTGGAAAATGTAATTTAGGCTTCAGAATTAAAGATGAAAAATAAACTAAAGATTCTTTAGAGAACAATAAGATCACATTTTCAGGTTATTTCTTTGTTTTAGTTTCCATTTATATAACACAAGCCCTTCTTTTTTAAATTTCCATAGTGGAATCATCTGAACTTGGAAAAGAGAACAAAAAAATGGAAAGTTACCTAACTTCAATGGAGGGATGACATAGAGGTATAGATATATATTTTTAGCACAAGTTACCTACTTTCTACTCATAATATTTGAACTCCTCTTTCATATTCAGCCAGCAGAAATATTAAGTACTTTTCTGTTCTTTGGTTTTTGATTGATGGGCCATTTTCCTCATACCTGAATCATTCAGATCTCATCAAGTGTGTTGGTATCTATGCTTAATGAAACAAGGAAATGTGAGAAATGGAAACCCGCCTTTCATTATCATCCAGATGTAACAATTCTAAACATCAACTTCAGAGCTAGGCTACTATAGCTTTCCTTGTGCTGGGTATTTAACTAGTTGATTTCCATCAGTTAAACAAAAGAAGGATGAGTTAAGTTTAAAAACCAATTTCAGGGACAGCAAAACAAAACACAAACCATTTTTCCCTGACTCAAACATTTTGGTGAAATACAGGCTGAGCCTTCATCTGTGAAGAGACTCGTAAATATATTTTGGTTTCCTTCTCCAAGGTCACCACCCACAATGTATTTTCTCAGGACAAAAATTAACTTGATCTAATACATTATCGGGAACCATAATGTAGAACAATGAATAGGAATCTTCATTTCTTAAAAAACTTTAACTTATCATCAGTTCTAATGGCCTAGTCATATTAAATTCTCAAAATATGCTAAGATAGATAATGCTTCATGCTGATCTTGTGAAGAAAGATCTGGATTCAAATTCTGATTCCATTCAGGGAGCTTCCTTATTCTTTTTTATTTAAGGAACAGAGATAAAAAAAGGTCTACCTTAGAGAGTTATCTTAAAAACTAAATGATATAAAACACATGTGAATTATTTGGCCTACCCTGACTCAAAATCTATGCTCAGTAGACTTTGTCAGTATTATTAATATGATAGAAATCATTGGTAGATATATATATATATATATATATATATATATATATATATATATAGGGATTTGTTATTAACATAATGAAATAGGGAAATACTTAAATGAAACTGTAATTTTATAAAATTATAATTTTATATTAGATGGTCTCTTTGGAGGTAAGTCCACCTCTGCAATAGAAATTAAATCATATCACTTAGTAGAATTAATTTTATTAATTAAGTACAATGAAAAGGAACCCTAACGGCATTGAATAATTTTAATCATATGCTCAGAAATATTGTGGGTAATACTAAACAGGGACTGAATGCTCAACAACTGCTATGATAAGACCTTTCCATGAAATATCTCATTTTATTTTCATACGACACTCATAAAAGAGTTACTATTGCAATTTTCAAATTACAGACAGGAGATGTGAGTCTCTGAGAAGGAACATACATTGCCCAGTATTTTTAATGGTGTGATGATTCAAGAAAATTTAGCCACACAGTTACTACTCAGTAGAGACTTTTTAAAAGGTATCATGCTTGTGATTCTCTTCCACATGTATTTCTTAAACTTCAAGAAAACAGAAAACTCTACTTGATTCAATGAAACAGAATTAGTGAGGCTTTTTAAAATTCGGATAATATATCTATAGATGTTTTTTTAATTGTGGTTAGATTTCATGGCAAGTGAATGTTATGGCTATCTATATGGAGAATATATGGCCAGTAATTTGAATTCAAATTCAAATTAAACATGGATAATAAAATTAGATTTAAGACTACCATATACAGTTTATTCCCGATTTTAAAATTTTGCTATATGCATATGTGTATCTTCTGGGTCTCAGTGTTTTGGGCTATATTTTTCTAAGTATACGTTAAATGTCGGACACATAGTGGTGCAAACAAACAAAATGGCTAAGCTGTCAGACTAAGAATATCATTAACAAAATCATTTGCTCTTCTTCTCCTCTCTTAAAGTTAATTTAGGATGGAGTTACTTGCCAGAGGTCCTAACACTCTCGAACGCAGTCACAGGAAATAAAAACTCTGCAGCATCACTAGCAGAAAAATATATTTTATTTCAGGCATTTAGTCATACATACCCTTCGTACATGCTGAGCACCACATTTGCCCAGAGCTGGTCAATAACATGCACCAACGCATGTAACACTTGACCTCACATACAAGGTCTTTTCGTGTGAGAGCAAAGCCATTATTCATGGTGTTTGTTGTTTCTCCAATGAGCTCACTTCCCCTACCCATTTCTTTTGCTCCAAACTGGATATTTATGTAACACTTCTATGATGGAAAAACAGAGTCCATAAAATAAACCTTTTCCCAGTAATCTTCCCACACTTGTGTTTTTATTCCAATGCAGACAAGGGCACCATACCCACCAGAGCTCGGGTCTTTCACAGTAGTTGCCCAACTGGCATCTTGGTTTCCAATCTATTTTCAGCCCATCGTGTGTACTGCTAACATTCTTTTTTTCTGAAACATAATTTTGAAGATATTGTTGCTGTGTGCAAAGCTCTAGGTTTCTACTGTTTATTGAACTGGAAAATCTTTAGCCTAGTATTCAAAGCCCCTCACACTTTTCCTAGAACTATCTTCTCACTGCTCTGCTTTTAAAAATATTTCTTACCCCTTATCAGTTATGTACTTGGCAATAAGTTTTTTCCATTCAGAAGATTGCCTATTTATATATTTATATTTTTTGTTTCCTTTGCTATGCAGAAAAATTTAAGTTTTATGCAATCCTACTTGTCTATTTTTCCTTTTTTCGTCTGTGGTTTTGGTGTCATATCCAAAAGATGATTGCCAAAGCCGATCTCAAGAAAGTTTTTCCCTGTTTTCATCCGGAAGTTTTATGCTTTCAAGTCCTACATTTAAAGCTTTAATTCACTTTGAGTTGACTTTTATAAATGGTTTGAGAAAAGGGCTCATTTTCATTTTATGCATGTGGATGTCCCGTTTTCCTAACACTATTTTTTGGAAGAGATTATTCTTTCCCCATTGTATGTCACTTGTCTAAAATTAGTTGATCATAAATGCATGGATTTATTTCAGGGCTCTCTATTCTGTATCAATAGTCTATTTGTCTATTTTTTATGCCAGTAAATTATTGTTTTGATCACTAGGGCTTTGTAATATTTTCAACTGAGGTGACGTGATATCTCAAGCTTTGACCTTCTTGCTCAAAAGTAATTTGTCTATTCATGGTCTTTTGTGGTTCCATATCAATTTAGGATTGTTTTTATATTTCTGTAAAAGTGCCAGTGAGATTCTGATAGGGACTGCCCTGAATCTGTAGTATGCTTTAGGGAGTATGGACATTTACATAATATCGATTCTTGCAGTTCATGAACGTGGGATATCTTTAATTTATTTATATCTTTTAAAATTTTCCTGTCAATGCTTTTGCAATTTCACCTCTTTGGTTAATTTAATTTCTAAGTTTTAACTTTTTGCTCCTAATATACTTAGCACTGGTTTCTTAAATTCCCTTTCAGATCATTTGTTTTTAGTATATAGAATCACCACTGATTTTTGCATGTTAATTTTGAGAACACCACTTTACTGAATTTGTTTATTAGTTCTAAATGTTTTAGGGGATCTTTTTGTTTGGAGTCTTTCAGGTTTTCTACATATAGGATCCTTTCATCTGCAAACAGAGGTTATTTTACTCTTCCTTTTTGATTTGGGTGTCTTCTTTCTTTTATCTTCCATGATGATAAATGAATAGCAGTGACAAGACAGAGCATTCTTGCCTAGTTTCAGGTTTTAGAGGAAAAGTTTTCAGTTTCCCATTGACTATGATTTTATATGTGAGTTTTTCATATAGAGCTTGTGTTGAAGTATGATCCATTGTAACTATTTAGTGAGAATTTTTATCATGAAAGCATGATGAATTTTGTCAAATACTTTTTTCTGCAACTGTTGAGTTAGCACTGTGTTGAGAAAGCCAAACTATTGAGTTTGGGCTTTCATTCTGCTAATATGGTCTATCACACTGATGGATCTTCTATTACTCTTTTTTACTCTTTTATTCATAAACCTTCTCTTGTATGCTGGACAATATACCACTTATTGAATACATGAGGTTTGGTCCTGTTTCATTGTTTTTTGTTTTTTCTGTTTGCTTCCAACAGATCCCAGTATGAGCATCCTCCCTATCTGGACTTTAGTGAATTATATCCATATCACAAATGCAAATGTCAATTCCAACGCCTTGGCTTTCCACAAACAGAGGTTATCTCTTCTTCCTCCATATTCCAATAGAAGGTACTCTGCATCTTTCATAAAGCATTTAACATATGCTAAATTGCATTACATACTTGTGCATATCATATTTGCAAGAATGTGATCATATAATTATAAATTAATAATAAAAAGTTGAGGGTCTCTTATGTGTCTGAATCTTCCATTACAATGGTCTTTAAACTTATTTTACTGCAATTGCATAGCCCATAAGCAAAATTTTGAGCATACACTCCAACATACAGATATTTATTGATATTATGCATTTCTACTACATGACTACTTTACAGTTATTATAATATAAACATGATGAATACAGATGATTTTTTAAAATATAGAAATAAAATGAATAGAAGTTCTAATCCTTTCTTTTCACTGAAACACTTGCAACTTGCACTAGGCACTATTCGAAACACTAGCATTATAAAAATAAATCACTGTTCAAGGCCTTAATCAGTTTAGAAGCCAAGGTCAGAGAATATGTAAAAACTCAAATGAAATACGATTTAGTAAGTACTTAATAGATTCATGATTTTATTTCTTGGGGGTCCACTACAGACCTCAAAACAGCATGACTTATATATCATAATTGTAGAATAAAAATGTTTTTGAATGAATGAAGATTAAGCTTTTACTAAATATTTTGCCTGAAAACAGTTTAGTTTCTTACTTGGGAAGAATTAAAATCTGTATTTTTAAGTTATCAAGAAATAAAAACATGTTTGGTTATCTTTCTCTGAACTTCACAAGAATTGTATGAGAGAAACTTGGGTAGAGGACCATCATTTTTCGATCAGTCAATCACTCTATGCCCATCATGTGCCAGGAACTATTTTAGATTCCAGTGAAACAATAGTGAGCAAGTAACTCAAATTACTAGCTTCATGGAGTTTGCATTTTTTTGAGAAGAAAACAATAAGTAGAAAATAAAGTGACATGATATTTTCGTGAATGAAATGTTAGAAAGGAAACAAAACATTGTATTATTAGCTATTAGGTTTTGAGCTAACCCCTATGTGATAGCGGGGGAAAGAGCATTCATTCATGGAAGAGTGCAAAGGAATCAAGGAAATAGGAATAAGCTCTAAATGTTTGAAGAACAAAAAGAAGGCTATTGTAGCTCTGGGGTAGTTAGCAAGGTGAAGGTAAAAAAATTGATCAGGGTACACAAAAGTAAGCTCGAAATGGATCAAAGATCTGAATGTGAGTCATGAAACCATAAAAGTCTTAGAAGAAAACAGACAAAAATCTCTTGAATATAAACATGAGCAACTTTTTTCTAAACACATCTCCTTGGGCAAGGGAAACAAAATCAAAAGTGAACAAATGGGACTGCATCAAATTAAAAAGCTTCTGTATAGCAAAGGACACCATCAGTAGAACAAAAAGACATCCCACAGTATGGAATAACATATTTGTAAATGACATATCCGACAAGGGGTTAACATCCATAATATATAAAGAAATCACATGCATCAACATCAACACTCAAAAAGCAAATAACCCTATTAAAAATGGGTGGAGGATATGAACAGACACTTCTCCAAAGAAGAAATTCAGATAGCCAACAGGCACATGAAAAGATGCTCCACATTACTAATTACCAGGGAAATGCAAATTAAAACCACAATGAGATATCACCTCACACCCGTTAGGATGGCCAACATCCAAAAGACAAGCAACAACAAATGCTGGTGAGGATGTGGAGAAAGGGGAACTGTCCTACACTGCTGGTAGGAAAGTACATTGGTTCAGCCATTGTGGAAAGCAATATTGCTATACTCCACAAATGAGTGGAATCATTTGGTACTTGTCTTTCTCCACCTGGCTTATTTCAATGAGCACAATACCCTCTAACTCCATCCATGTTGTTGAAAATGGTGGGATTTGTTTTCCTATTTACTTGGCTACATGCATGTTTTGAAATGTTGAAATTAAAAAATTGATACCAAAACAAGGTACTCAGTTTTCATCTAATCACTACTTTAAAAAAGTGCTATGCAAGAAGGGACTAGTGGTTACCAAAGGGGTGGGTGGTGGGGGAGGGCAGGTGGGGAGGAAGGAAGAAGGGGATTGTGGGGTATCATGATTGGTGCATATGGTGTGTGTGTGGGGTCAAGGGGAAGACAGTGTAGCTCAGAAAACTCAAAAACTCAAAACAGAAATAACATTTGACCCAGTATTTCCACTCCTAGGGATTTACTCAAAGAAAACAAGATCCCAGATTCAAAAAGACATATGCAACTCTATGTTTATCGCAGTACTATTTACAATAGCCAAGATATGGAAGCAACCTAAGTGTCCATCAGTAGATGAATGGATAAAGCATACATATACACAAGGGAATATTATTTAGCTGTAAGAAGAAAATAAATCCTACCATTTGCAAAAACATGGATGGAGCTAGAGGGTATTATACTCAGTGAAATAAGCCAGGCAGAGAAAGGCAAGTACCAAATGATTTCCCTCATTTGTGGAATATAGCAATGAAACAAAACTGAAGGAACAAAGCAGCAGCAGACTCAAAGACTCACAGAAGAGACTAGCAGTTACCAAAGGGTAGGGGTTAAAGAGGTTGGGTGGGGAGGGAGGGAGAAAGGGAATGAGAGGCATTATGATTGGCATAAATGGTGTGTGTGTGGGTCATGGGGAAGACAGGGTAGCACAGAGAAGACAAGTAGTCACTCTGTGGCATCTTACTACACTGATGGACAGTGATTGCAATGGGGTGTGTGGGGGGACTTGATAATATGGGTGAATGTAGTAACCACAGTGTTGCTCATGTGAAACCTCCAAGAGTGTATATCAGTGATACTCAAATAAAAAGATAAAAATTGATCAGGGGCTCTAGAGTCAGATAGATTGGGATCAAATAACAGCTCATCTGCCTATCAGCTCTCTGACTTCAGAAATCTACTAAATCTTTACTAAAAGATCAATAAAATTATTTTTCCTTTCATATGTGAAATTAATTTGAGTTTAGCTCTCCTAGATAGGTTCTCTGGAAATCTGGCAAAGTTGGAATGTTAACTATAATACTAGGTAATATTACTTAGAGTAAAAATAATCACTGATTGGTAAACAGCATCTGAGCAGCAAGGAATATAAATAAATTATTGAATACCTGATGAAGAGACTAAACTTTGGGCTTCTCAGAGGCTGGGGACTCTTGTAATTGACATGTCCTTGGAAATTCTGTGTATGAATTGTTGCAAGGGTTAGTTGTTCCTGCGGGACTTAAGGCTTTGGACTCGGGGCCACCTTCACAAGTGCTCCAGGTGAGTCTCAGCTTGCACTGACTGCCATGTGGAGAGAGATGTCTCCTGGGTAGCAAAAGAGACTGATGAACAGATGGCTGTCTGGACCCCTGCAAGCACTCTGACTGAGCAGGAATCTCTAGCACTAAAGCCTGTGGTTCCTGCCCTATATCCTTCTCAGTAGACTGGCACCTAGTGTCACCTATGGTAGCTTTCTGAGTCTGAAAATTTGGAGCCTGGTGACAACTGTACACTAAACCTCTGTTATTCAATTGCTAAGTGGGGATAATAATAACATTGGCTTATTTTGGGGATTAAATAAGGTATATAGTTTTGACAGTGCTCTAGTGGAGCACAGACATCAATCATATAATTGCAAACTGTGAGTTAGTTTTATTATTAGCCTTATTATGTTTTAACAGAGAAGGAAACAGCCTAGAGAGATAACTGTCTTACTCAGGGAGAGAGAACTGGGCAATGTCACGGTGATGTCCAGAACCTGTCTCTGGTCTCCTAGGTTAAGGCTGTCATATGCCGTTCCTGAATAATAGTTTAAGGCTACCCAAGTGCCTTTGGATGGTCTGTGCCATGCAGGATATGGAGATGGCTAACTGTCTAAAAGTGCTCTCGCCTGCTCATCTCAAACTGCGCCAAGTATGGCTTTGTGAGGGAAATGTAAAGAGAATCAAGAAGCTGATAGAATAAATCAATGGTTTCACTTTTTCTTTTTTTTAATTTGCATCCTCTAGATCATTGGCAGCCTGCAGCTTCATAGAACTTACACTCAAGTCTTGAGGTTAAAGAGGAAAACATGTCTCTTAACATCATAATTTACTTGGCTACATGCATGTTTTGAAATGTTGAAATTAAAAATGATACCAAAATAAGGTATTGTTTTCACCTAATCACTACTTTAAAAAAGTGCTATGCATCCATGATAGACTATTTATCACAATCATCATCCTCATTATCACCACCACTACCAACAACTTACTCATGCCTGTGACTCAACAGTTTTCAAATTGTTTAGCCAACAACATTAGAGCTGTGTTTGCCAAAGAACTGCTTTGTTACAAGCATCTTAATAACTCAGTTATTTCCATCAATGAAGAAAAAACTGAATTGCATTTGATTTTGTGGGTGTCAGCCAAAATGCTTATATGTGAATTTAGCATTTATTATAACCGATGAAACCCTTTCATTAGTGAGTGTATTGCAATAATATGTCCAAAAAAGAAAACATGAAAGATGGAAAAGTATTCTAACATATGAGATAAGTTTTAGGTCCCTTTCAACTGCAACAGTGATATCAACCCCAGTGTGTTTGGCTGTAATACATGTTAGACAGTACGGGGCCGATTGACCTGGTTGGGGTCCTTAGAGAAGGCTTCCAAGGGGAAGTCAAGCTTTGCTTGAGACAGGAAAGAAGAACAGGAAATGCTTAGATCAAAGAGAGGGTGGAGGTAGACGGTGAGGGGGAAGGAAGTACACAGGGGTGAAAAGCATATGCAAAAGCCCTGGGCAGAACAAAGCCTGACCCTTATGAAGAATTGGAAAAGGTCAGTGTAAGGGGAAGACAGTAGGTTGGGTAGAGCCACCATTTAGGCTGCACATTTGAACACTGGCAATTTAGTAGTTATGGATACACTTTTTTTAATAATCCTTACATTTTAAATTCTTAGCTTAATAAAATAATTTCTAACAATATTTATACTTGCTATGTACATGGCAGACTATTAGAATTGTGTCACGTATTCATGAAAATCTAGGTTTATTGTCTGAACTTGGAAAATAATGTCAATTCAAAAGTACGTACATTAAAAAATATATACATGCAACATCTTTGTTCTGATGAGCTCCAAATGATTGTCTATAATACTAAATTAAATTTCATCAAAAGAAACTATGATAGCCTATAGATCAAATAAGCAGTTATGGAAAATTTAAATGTCTGGATCAAAATTTTATATTATTTTCTCTCATTAGCATTTCATCTCTTCCATCCAACACAATTTGCTTAACTTATATTTTGCTTGACTAAAACCAGCTGTAATATTTTTCTGATTAATAAAACTACCTACATTTTTAAGACTGCGTTATGTTTACTTTAACCTTTTAATTTTTGCTAGTCTCTTGATTATCTATGATTTAAAAAAAAATAAGTCACAAGGGGCTGGTAGATTCATTAGTGAGAGCCTTTGATCCTCATGATAGATATCATCAGAACTCCTGTCAACTTATACTTAATCATTCCAATATTCTTTTATTGAATTTTATCATTAGCCATATTTATAGGCTCTTCAAAACTTAATAATTTTCCATAACTTTCATTAGTTTAGTTAAAACATCTTAAAGTTGAATAGTTCAACCATTTAAACATTATTGATTTCATCCAATTTTCAGGTTATTTATGGACCCACTTTCTTTCTAGTATTTTTTTTTTTTTCACCTGATATAACTGTAAGAGCCCTTTGGATACCACTTACCCCTTTTAGCCAACATTAATCCACTCAGCTTTATTTTCTTTTTTGCTCTTTCTAGCCCTTAGAGCTTAAAAATTTATATTCAGTATACTAGGTATTCTTTTATTTCTTATCCTTCTCCATTTCCATAATGTGTTCTTTTTATGTTCCCTATCTTGATTGATCCTCCCATGCCACATCAACTATGCAGCTAAAGTTTCACAAATTTCTAATTTCAGCATGGTACTTATAAGCATGTTCTAATTTCTTTCCTGTTCAGGAACTCCAGTTCAGGATCCAATTTTCTTCTGATGTTCTTGTTTCGATTTTGATATCCATTTTTCAGATTTCATCCCTCTTTTTCACTTACATATATTCCAAATAAGGGTCTACAAAAATCTGAGAGTTAGATAAGTTAAGGATACCACTTATCTAAGGATCCTTATTTGGGTAAGGATTGACATCAACTAGACACATACTCTGGAAAAACTAGGGCTGGGAAATTATACATAGTTCTGTGTCTTATTTATAAAGTTTACATCTTTCTCACAAGTTTCTTGGCCATTTTACCCCAGTAAGTAACCCCTTGGCTTCTTGGCCTTTGTATTCTCTTCTGGTAGTCTGTGGCCAGTGGGATTTATTGGAATAAATATTTGCCAGTAGTTTTATATCTACCTCACTTGTCAAGCTCCTCTTTCATATTAGTATTTTTGCAGTAAAACTCGCTAAAAGTGGTATAACAGGTATCATAGGCTATTTCCTATAAGTAGACCCAGGATGTGTATTGGCTCCAACACAACAGACTTTTTATTTACTCTACTACTGCAGGAGGGCAGGGAACCAGGGGACAGCATGACCTTCCTCCAGAAAAACCAGTCAAGGACCTAGGCTGATGGCAACTCTGACGTCTTCAACATCTTGCTTCCAAAATCGTCTTGGACATCATCTCCATTTTAGCCACCCAAAGGGAAAAATGACATGAAGGATCACGTGGCCTGGAGATAGTACCCACTGCCGCCATGTACATTCCACTGGCAAAAACAGTCACATGCTTGCATCTAACTCCGAGGGAGACTGGGATACCTAGCCTGGCGGTGTGCACAGGAAGGAGGGGGGCCTGGGTCTTGGGTGGCTAGCAGTCCTTTCCACACAAACTAAGGGAAATGACTTATTTTCTTAGTTCCTGGTGGAGATTGCAAATAATAAGTACAAAACAGAAAAGTAGTGAAAATAAAAAGATGTATGGTGTGATGAACTTTTTTGTAGAAAAACTTTGAAGCTGAATCTTTTTATGACCACTACCTATATGATTTTTTAAAGTTTTAATATGAATGTTAAAATGTTATCAAATAATAGGGAGAGAGTAAGACTTGTCTGAAAAGCAGCTGTATTATACAGTGTTACGTATTTTACAATACAGTATAATTTTGGAGATCTAAACATACAAATAGAAATACAAAATGAACTAAACTGAGAAATGTTTGGGGTTAGTTATATTACCTAACATGCCTTAAACATATGTTGTTACGTTTGAAAAAAATTGGCACTAATTTTTTCATATTCTAACGTCCTACACATGAACTTAAACTGATGACCACAGAAGAATCACTTAGGGAATTTCACAGAAGGCCTCCCAAAACTGTTCCCAAGAGGTACTACTAAGGTCAAACATTAAAATTATGGAAGTTGTGGTTTTAGTCTGAGAGAAAATAGAGAGGAAATTACGATCTAACAAAAAAAAAAATCAAGTAATTGATACTTTGATAAGTGCAACAACTACCTAATTGTCTTGGTCAGCAGGTAGAATAGATTCCGGTTTAAAGCATTTCTATAACAACAGAAAACTGACACATCTATCTTTAACTACAGTTGCCCCCTACCTACCTTATAGGAATGTTGTGAGAACAAATGAGATAAAACATATGAAGTGCTTTGAGCTCATTGGTAAATTAATAAAGTTTAAGGAATATATTAATATTCCAACCATTATGAGAGTCTAGCTTTCGAGTTGCCCAGTCTGACCCAATCAAAACTGAATTTCTTTTTACATTAATACTTAGAAAATTAAATGGTCCCATGAAACTGCCTAGGGGATCTACTTTCTTTGAAAATATTAGAATTTTCTGTGTTATTTCGAATATGATTTCAATGGGTCTGAATTTGTTTTTGTCTATTTTTTTTGAAATACTGAGTCTTAATGCCCACAAATGAAACATTCCCTCACTTTTTAACAGACACAGTTCCAGAAATATATCAACTACTTGGCAATCTTGTGATGACAAAGGTTAAGTTTTTTTTATATATCTTCCTTGAGTTAGACTGTGTACCGCCTTTCCAAAGTGGACTGCAGAAGTTGCAATCTGCTTTCCACTCAGTTTCAAGACATGATAGAAAAGTTGCCGCAAGACTGATTAAATGAAAATAAACATAGATAACAAGACATTGTTGGTAAAAAATCAAATTTGCTCCTAAGTTTGTCACAAAAATATTATTTGTGATAAAAAAAGAAAAAACACTTCTATTTTTTTCAAGCAGAGAGTATTTTATGATTGAAAATGGAATGTAGGTAACCAGCCTAGAGATCTTCAATAAATCAGAACACTAAAATATTTTTTAAATTTTGCAAGGACATGATGGTCTCCTTCCTGGCTTTTTCTGTATGGTACTCATCATCTGAGAGTTTTTCTATTTTACTTATTTGCTTAATAAACTATGTAGAAATGTGTGCTAATACGATAGCCACTAACCACATGTGACTAATCAATTTAAAGTAATTAAAATGTAAAATTCAGTTCCTTAACCTCATTAGCTACATGTCAAGTGCTCAATGGCCACCTGAGGCTAATGGCTATCATATTGGTCAGTGTAGGATAGAACATTTCCATTGTTACAGAAAGCCTCCCTGGACAGTGCTTAATAACACTTTTTACTCAAATTTAAATTACTTTTATTTTTTAAAAATACAGAACATGAACTATTTAGAAGAGGGGTTCAAAATGGTAGTTTAACGTTGCAATTATTTTTCTCACCTAATGCATGTTTATATGTATTACATAATCAAGAGTGTGACTGATAAAGTTACTAGTAAATAAAGAATGCCTGAAAAGCTTCAGAATCAAAACCACAAACTTGTTCGCTGACCTCAGCCGGTAAGTTCTTATTTTGGCAGAGTTGGAGAGCATCAGGGTATCTGGAGTAACGGCGTTTGATGCTATGTATTCAGACTTACAAAGTGCCAGAACGCTCATAGTCTCCCGGTAAGAAAATGGTATTTGCGCCACCCACAAATGAAGAGACCGCGAGGTGAGACGAGGTAGTATCCCCCACAGCAACCGTCCCCACTCCTGCAACAGTAAAATCATACTCCTGATTCAGCTATTTGGTATATTATTTTGACCATACTAGCAATTCAACTAGCCACATCTTATTTGGAATTAGCTCTGGTTTCTACCCACCCTGAATTTCCGACATAACGAAGTGCCAGCTGAGGGTGACCTTACAGCTGCCTATTAATTTCAACCAAATTGCAGTTCTGTCTTTTGGCTCCTCACAGCTTTTCCCCCCACCCCCAATGTCTAGGCTTTGCAAGAGTATCTATGCTGCTATCTCCAAAACTATTCCACCCAATTAAAGCCAGTCTCTCAAGGCAGAAATTAATGTTTTAACACCTCAATTCTCATTCTATTTTTTAAAAATTTTACATGGCTATCCTTTTATAGCAAAGCTAAATCTATGATGCATACATTCCATATAATGATCTCAAGTCCTTTGTGAAACAAAGCAGAGTTATATGGGTAAATGTAACCAACTAATTAAGTAGTATCTAACTAAAGTGGTTTCTATATTCAGTATCACTTAGTTGTTCTGAATTTGACAACACATCCCTATTAAGGGAACTTGCAAAGAAGAGGAGTCAAGCCATCAATGATTTCTCTGTTTACAAGGTTTACATGATATGCTGTGAAATTTCTCTGTTGTATTGTGATGTCCTTAGTGTACTTTCTGTTCTTTGTCATATTGAACTCAGAATGATCCATTACTTCATTGAACAATCAATGGGCACCTGCTATGTACTGGACACAGCTAAATATTGGGGCTACATGGATCACAGTCTTTGATCACAAAGAATCAAGAGTCTAGTGTTAAATGCTCTAACTGGATAGAATTTGATAAGTGTATTAATAGAGATATACACAAGTTATTTTAGGTCAGAGAAAGGGCTCCTAATTCTCAGCCTAGAAAAGGCAGTGTATGCTTCTTGAAGAGGATTATTTCAGTGTTGTTTCTTAATTGATGAAGAAACCAGAAGAAAATAAGCAGCTTTGGTGATTCTGGCTAGATAGGACTTCATGAGACATGGCAAGGGAATTAGAAATAGGATATTTTCTGTGAAGAGGAGGGAAGATTGTGAGGGTGTATGTGTGGCTGGTGAATGGCTGCCCATCTATACACACACACACACACACACAATCAGAATGTACCGTACGGACAGGTAAGGGCACTGGGAATAGCTTTACTGCTGTCCATTGTGTAATTTCTCTAATTTGTCCTTTCTTTGTCCCTAATCAAATATTTTTCTGATTCTACAGGGCTTTTTGAACAATAGTAATCACTCTAAAAGTGCAAACCAATTCCTATTTGAGAACTGGTCTGCAGTTTGTTTGTACATCGGAGAACCACCGCTCCTCTGTGGTCACACACTGAGGAGGTAGGGGAAGGGAGGTTTCATAGTTCCATCACAACAGAGGTACTCAGATGGGACTGAACTGACTCTTGAGCCATACACAGGTGGACACTCTACGCAAGCTACTCATCTGCAGTGAGATTTAGTGAATCTCATGACAGAACCTGGTTAGGTGTTCTTCATCCAGCTTTTTCTACCCTTTGGGCATTCAGCTGGAGTACTTTTCCAAGCTCCCCTTCCAAGCTTCACATGGCACGTGATTCTGTGTTAGCCACTTCTCTTCTGGATTGCTGCAGTAGTTTTCTGAATAACTTCCCTTCTTCTGCCCTGTCCTATTTTCTACACAGCAGGTAGAATAATCCTATGAAAATGTAGAAATCTAATCATGTTAGACCTTGTTCCAAACTCTCCAAAAATTTCCCACCCTTACAATTGCCTCTAAGGACCTACATGATGCCCCGCCATGGCACTCATCTCTGCGACCTCATCGTCTGTAATTCTCTTAACTCCCATAGCTGGTATACTCTAGAATTACTGACTTCTCTGCTCTTCTTCAAGTGCATTTTCCCCTCTCTGTCAAGAACAATTTCTCCAGATGTCCCTCATGGCTCCTCCTTGTTTTCAGATTTCTGCTCGATGATTCCTTAGCGATGAGACCAGTCCTGGACACCTTTCTACAGGAGCAAACTGATGCCTGCTGAGCAGGCCGCTGTGCCTTCCACTCCCTGGTTCTCCTCCTGGCTTTATGTTTGTCCATGGTGCTTATTATAAAATGACAATATGTTGGTACTAAATACATTGCTTATAAATTACATAAAAAGGAGAGTATGTAATTTCATTGCTTCAGTAACTCCTGTATGTTATTTGTATTACTCTCTCTCTCTGGTTTCTCATGTGTAACTGACTCATTCATTTAGGGATTTATTTTCTGTGAAGCTACTTTGTAGCAAGCAACAGGGAAGGAGTAGTGATTGGGAAGACTTCTGCATGGGGGACAGCCTTTATGGAGATCAATCCACTTGGGAAAACACATACCTAACCTTTATTATAAACATGGTTTGAGTGTATTTTTATGGCTGAGTATGTATACACAATACATCTTCTTTATCCACTCCTCCATGTATAGGCACTTAGGTGTTTCCATATCTTGGTTATTGTAAATAATGCTGCAGTGAACATAGGGTACACGTATCTTTTTAAATTAGTGTTTTCATTTTATTCAGATAAATACCCAGAAGTGGAATAGCTAGATCATATGGTAGTTGTTTTTAATTTTTTCAGGATTTACCAAGCTTTCTTCCATAGAAGCTGCACCAATTCAATTCCTACCAGTAGTGTACAGGGCTCCCTTTTCTTCACATCCTCTCCAACACTTGTTGTTTCTTGTTTTTTGATATAGTCATTCTAACAGGTGTGAAGTGATATCTCATTGTGATTTAAAATTTCATTTCCTTGATAATTAGAGATGTTGAGCTCTTTTCAGGTGTCTGTTGGTCATCTGTCTTCTTTGAAATGTCTATTCAGGTCCTCTGCCCATTTCTTATTTGGGTTGTTTGATTATTTTGGTGTTGAGTATATGAATTCTTTATATATTTTGGACATTAACCCCTTATCAGACATATGACTTGCAAGTTTCTTCTCCATTCAGTAGGTTGCCTTTTCATTTTGTTGATGGTTTCCTCCACTGTGTAAATGCTTTTTTAGTTTGATATAGTGTCATTTGTTTACTTTTGCTTTTGTTTCCCTTGCCTTTCAAGTCACACCTAAAAAAACAGCACTAACACCAAAGTTAAGGAGTTTATTACCTATATTTTCTTCTAGGAATTTTATGATTTCAGGTCATACATTCAAGTCTTTACTCCATTTTGATGTATTTTTTATGTATGGTGTAAGACTGTGGTCTAGTTTCATTCTTTTGCATGCAGCCCTCCAGCTTTCTCAATACCTTTTAATGAAGAAAGTGTGCTTTCCCCATTGTATATTCTTTGCTCCTCTGTTAAAAATTAATTAATCATGTATATGTATGCTTATTTAAGGGCTCCCTATTCTGTTGCACTGATCTAGTGATTGTTTTTATGCCAATACCACACTGTTTTGATTACTATAATTTTGTCATATAGTTTGAAATAAGGCATCATGACACCTCCAGCTTTGTTCTTCTTTCTGAAGATTGCTTTCATTATTTGAGATTTTTTGTGGTTCTATACAAATTTTAGAATTATTTGTCTTCATTCTATGAAAAATGCCACTGGATTTTGTGGGGATTGCACGGAATCTTTAGATTGCTTTGAGTAATATGAACATTTTAACAATGTTAATTCTCCCAATCCACGAGCACAGAATATCTTTCCATTTAGTTTTGTCTTCAATTTCTTTTATCAGTGTACTATTGTTTTCAGGGTTCAGGCCTTTCACCTTCATGGTCAAATTAATTTCTACATATTTTCTTAATTTTGATACAATTGCAAATGAGAATATTTTCTTAATTTATTTTTCTGCTAGTTTATTATTAGTTCATATACATGCAACAGATTTCTATATGTTGATTTTGTAACCTGCAGCTTTACTGAATTCATATATTAGTTCTGATGGCTTTTTGGTGGATTCTTTGGATTTTTCTATATGTGGTCATGTCATTTTCAAATATTGATAGTTTTATCTCTTTCTTCCAATTTGAATGCCTTTTTGTTTCTTACCAAATTGCTATAGCTAGGATATCTAATACTATGGTGAGTAAATGTGGTGAGAATGTGCATCCTTGCCTTGTTCCTTATCTTAGAGGGAAGATTTTCAGTTCTTTCCCTTTGGGCATGATGTTAGCTGTGAGTTTGTTATACGGCCTTTATCATGTTGAGGTATACTTCCTCATACCTACTTTGTTGAGACTTTTTATCACAAATAGATGTTTAACATAGTCAAATGCTTTTCCTTTATCTGTTGAGATGAACATATGACTTTTATCCTTCATCTGTTAATGTGATGCACCAGATTGTTGATTTGTGGACATTAAACCATCCTTGCAGCCTTGAAAAAAATCCCTCTTGATCATGGTGTGTGGTCGTTTTAATATATTGTTGAATTTTGTTTGTTAAGATTTTGTTGAGAATTTTTGCATAGGAATTTCACACTACATGGTTCTTTTTTTGTTGTTGTCTTTCACTGGTTTTGGTGTCAGGGTAATGCTGGACTTATAAAATGAATTTGGAAGTGTTCCCTTCCTTCAGTTTTTCAGAAGACTTTGGGAAAGGTAGTTATTAAATCTATGAATGTTGTGAACACAGGAACTTTCTTTGAAAGTGAAGCAGTGAAGCTTTCTGGTCTTGACTTTTGTTTATTTCTGACATGACTTATTTAAGAGAGGGAATAAAGGAAGGGACTAGAGAGAGACCTCATAGTTCTTCAGTGCCTGGTGTACACTGAGGAAGGTTCTCTAAAATGACACAGGGTAGTCATTACCCTTCATACTTTCAGAGATGGGAAATCCAGCTCTCAGGAAGGCACTGTTATTCCCATTGTAATGCTGAGTAAACTGAAGGACAGGTATCCTCCTTAAAACATGTGTGCACAATCACATATTTTATCACGGTGCTACTCATAGTGTAATTTTCAAATTGTTATTGTTTTCAAGGGAAATAAGGAGGTTGTAGAATATAAATCAATGCACTGCTTCCTTTCTCCAAAAACTTTTGCTACAAGAAAAGTCATCAGAACTTAACTGCATGTTTTCTAACTGATTTACATTCTGCATATTCTGCAGTAGAGAGGGGTAAAGCATAGTAGGGTTGTAGTGAAGTAAGAGATAGCATAGCATGATGGATTTTGAGAAGTGGTTGAAATGTAGGCGGGCAGGGTAGACATTTGAGAAGATGCAGTGGTGAAAGGTATGGCTAGAGAGCTAACAAAGAGTCATATAATTTAAAAAATTTGTATGGCATTGCCAAGAAACTTGGCAGAACTATTTTCAGAACAATGAGGAACCACTGAGGACTCCTGAGTTTTGGTTACTACAAAGAATGCTCTGGCTATACTGTATTAATCATTTTAATTTTCTGTGAATTATATTTTCATATCCCCTACATAGTTTTCAAGTTTAGTAATTTTTTATTCATTAATTGAAGTTATTTTTATAATAAATATGGATATCAATGCTTCATTACATTTGTGGCAAGTATTTTATATTATTTGTTGTCTGTCCCTTGGTATTTTTGTGTGATTTTTGGTGTATTCAGTGAATGACTGCTCAATAGAAATAAATAATTTTGCATTTTATATTGTAGGAATATAGTTACCATTTGGTTTCTTGAAACATTTTATAGATTCAAAAGTCTTTTACAGTTCATAAACATATTCTAAATGCTTAAAGTACATCAAGAACTCAGGAGGTCTTTTTTCCTTATCAGAAGGATTGACGATCCAGGCAATCTCACTGGTAGCCCCACTTCTTCCCTATTTTAGTGACTAACCCCAGAAAAGGCACTTGATATATCTCTCTTTTTTCCTTTTATCACATGTAAAATTAGGTAATACTATATATCCAATTCTGTCTGCCTCATGGAGGATATTAAAGAGATCATTGGAAAGTAGATAAATGACATATATAATTAACAAGTGATATAAAATATTCTATGCTCTTTGGAGGAGGAAGTTGTTATTAATATTAAGGTATTCCCATAAATTGCAGTTTAGTCCTATTTGCATAAAGGAAGGAGAAGGAGGGAACCTCAGTTCCAGTAGAAAGACAGGATTATCTGATTTCTGTTTTTGCTCTTGTTCTGTTGCATTGAGTTGTAACATTCTTTGAGCTAAAATGAGCATGGCCCTATGGTGGGCATTTTAAATCCATTACATCATGGTTATCATATTTAAGATTCATATGCAACCCAGTCATCCTGGAAAAGAAAATGGAAGGCTTGAAAAAAGACAACAAAAAAGCAATGTAGTATTTGAATCTCCAATGGTTACTGCTCAATTCTTTTTCAAGCTAACACAAATAACTTTTGGACATATATTATATTGTATAATGTTCTTATGACTTATTATCTTCACTTCCTGACTAAAAAATCTTGAGGAAAAATGCAGTATAACAGACCTCCCCCAACAAAATTTGGAGAACAAAACAAATATTGTATAATATTATATATTTTATTTTTATAATATTACAAAGTCTTGTTACATCAGACTTTGAAATGTTGGCCAACTTAAGGTTTAACGAGTAAAGTTTCTAGTGTTTTTTCTTTAAAAAGAAATGTGCAGATTACTAAACAATTACTATAGTGTTGGGTTATTACAAAGTATCTTTATACAGGTTATTTCATTAAATTCTTATAACTCCTTAATATAACTATTGTTATGTACATTTTAATACACAGGTATATTATTGTCACCCAGAGTGAGAAATTTCTTGTGATTTACCCAAGTTTAAGAATGAGAATCTGAAAGCTGGTCTTCAGGCTCCAAATTGAGTGTATTTGTCAAGAACACTGCAACTAAATCTAAATGTGCTTTTATAAACATCACAGGTGACAAACTCAAATGCTTACAGGAGCTAGACAGGCAACAGAAATGTACCAAGCAGGTCAGATGGGGACTGAAGTGAACTGTAGCAGAGACCATTATGTAAATGAGAAGGGGTACTTAAATGCCTTTCTTTGCCATGTAGGACTAGGGGATTCCTATATGCATCAAATAATCCTGTTTCTAGGGTGAATCTAGAAATCTTAATGCTTTTTAATGCAACACCTGATTTTAAAATTATGACAATGATTAAAATTCACTGTGTGTAATGCATCTACAAGCACTATACAGAGAATCGACTATCAACTAGTCTCCTCCTGTGTACATCATTCCTAGCTGATGATCAAATGAGGAACGGTGTCCCATTTTACAGATAAGAATGCTAGAGGCCAAAAATGAATTCATGATTTGCTCAAGGTCACAAGGCTAGCAAGTGACAGTGATGTGATTCCAAACTAATTACTCTTTACACTTCATTTCACTGCTTTGACTATTTTGTGATGTGTGTAGAAATCAGAGAGAAATCAAACTGTTTCATTCTGTGATTATGGGATGTGCTCCTACCGCACTGCATTATGAGGCATGATGACACTACACACATGGCATGATATACTCTGCTGTCCAGACATTTTGCAGCCACTGCAGCTTGACTGTCACAGGCTGGGGGTTGCTTTGGGCACTAGTGCAAAGGAGTGGAACTCACAGGGTGGTTACCAACAGGGATAAAAGAGAAAACCTTAAGATAAAAGTGGACAATTTCCAGTTAAAATTACCATATTGTAATTTTGTTAGTTATCAGACTAAGTACACAGCAGCTTATCTGACAAGAAAGTATCCTTATGGGCATGATTTAACCTAGAGATGTCTGATTTCCTCATATGTGGTGTCCAGATGGTCCTTTTTTGCTCTATGTTGAGACCAGGAGGCATAAAGGCCATTTCTAAAATAGAGACAATGAAGTAAGTGCAGGGTGCAAATGCATGAGGCTGGCCAACATAATGTACTCAATCAGATTATATTCGTAAAGCTAATTCCCTATTACTGACATAGTCAATTGATGAGGGAGAAAAAAGGGTACCATTTTTTAGTGATTTTGCTAGAGGTGCTATTACATGATTAGCCGCTGATAAGATAGATCCCGTGGTCATGCAGGCTCTGCAATAAAAGATGGGAAAGCAAAGGGAAGGCTAACAAAATGAACAGGAGAGAAGCCTGGTGTTCTACTTGAGAAATACTGCTTCTTCCAACAAGAATTCATCCTGTGCAAGACTTCAGTGCCGCCTATGTACCAGTGACAAAGGTCAGCATGTAAGGAGGATAACAGTGTAGAGAACTTAGTCCAAAGAAGATCCAGTGGTCAGTAGTCCACACAGATGGGACACGTAGACCTCACAGTGAATAACTGAACAAAACCCCTCTAAATGCCCAGTTTATGACAACTTTTTATGGGCAGTTCCAAATTACAACATTGGCTATTTGCATAGGGCATTACAGAGCCATCTATCACAGTATTCAAGAAAAAGAGAGTACCTCAGAAAGACATTTTCTCATTTGGAAGTACAATAACTTTGTACGTTAAAATTTGGAAGGCTTCCCAGTCTTTAGCAGTAAAACGATAATGCTAGACGTATCATTTTAAAGTGGAATCTCCTAGAAGTTAATTTGGTTGAAAAGGTCACACTTTGACTTGATTTTTTTCCCCTTATGTTTTGCATTCAAAATAATTCCCAAATCCTGGTATTCGAAGCACTACAAGTTACCATAGCACTTGATGCCTCTTCTCACATTCCAGGTGCTTCTGAGATAGAGAGCTATTTAAAAAACCAAAAATACAGAAAAAACAAATGAACTTCTGTGAAACATAGCATGGAATTCATAGTGTTTTCAGAAAGGAAAACAACCCAGAGACACTTATTTGTTGGGTACACTTGTTTGATTTTAGCAATATCTTGTGAAGATTCAGCAGAACTGCTGAACTGCACAGAAGTGCACAAACTTGAGCTGGGACGCCTGGGTTTGAAACCCCACTCTCTCGCTCACCTGCTGCATGACCTCGGCAATCTACATTACCTGTACCTCCAATTTCTCATCTACCTCATATGTAGTTGTCACGAGGGTTAAGTAAATTTATATTTGTAATGTACTGACTGAGCCCATTGTAAGCGTGCTGTGAGAATTAGCCTTTGTGTTAAAGAAAGGCACATTTCATAGTAGAAAATACATTTTCAAACAAAAAGTTTTAAAGATATATCAGAAAAGAATTGAACTTGAAATCTTATGGGAGCATAGTTTCTATAAGCTGTATTTTTTTTTTTTTTGGTAGAGAGGAAAAGTGATAGAAATTCAACGTGAAGTATCTAAAATACCTTGACTGGAAAAATGGTACACCTTTAATATTTTTTTCTGCATTTGAAGTACAGTGCATTATGGCTCCTTTTCTACCTTAATATGCTTTCAGATTTTAGAAATAAATCTCTATTAATTACACTCAAATTTTATAACATTTCCATGCCTCTTTTTAGATACTTCGACTAGTTTAAAATGTCATTCACAAAAGTTGATCAACCCCATGGTGTCTGTTTCAAATCCTAGCTATTTTTCAGAAAGTAATCATGAACTAAGACAGTCAGTTCTTCTTGGTGAAGCATCAAATTCCCCTTTATTTTTAACTCATGTACTTTATTCTCTTGATTCTACCTTTTTCATTGGTTTTGTCCATTTAGCCATTTTGATATTTATAAATATTGGTCTTATACATATAAATATATCTCTTCTTATATATCAGAACATACTCAACAGTCTATTTCTCCATATTTTCCAACTTCTCTCTTCAACAAAAACAGATGTGCTATACCAAAATACTCCAGTACTATGTATTGTGTGCTTCAGAAATGTTCAAAACACAAATTTCTTTCCCAAGTATTTAAATAAAATGGACACTTTAGGAGAAGATAGAGTAGTTTAACAAACATATTTGAAAATGACACAAATTTCAATACTGCTATTGAGACTGTTTACAGTAAAGCAGAGAACTTTACTGTTTTGGACTGTTTCACACAGTTCAATTTTGAAACACAATTTGCCAAAGTCTCTGGATAGTCCAAAAGCATTTTTTAAAATATGGAAATGTGTTACTGAGAGGAACTATGATTCCATGTTATAGCCAAAATGGTTATGACACATGTTCAACCAGGAGACCATATGTGGCTACTGCTCATTAAAATGCAACAGGGATCTTCCCCTTACTTGGTCCCAGATTCTCAGAAAATAGAGTAGCAAGGTGAGAGGTCTTAAAAGATGCAATGGAGTCTGCCCTGTAATTTAGATCTCTACAATTTTGCTAGCCTGGAGGCAGTATTGTTTAATAGTGAAGAACTCGGATCTCTGGCCACAGAGAAACCTACCTTTGAATTCTGGTTCCACCTCTTGCTAATGGTATTGACTTTAGAAAGCCCCAGATGTTACATCTATAAAATACAAGTAGTAATAGTACCTAGTTTCTCAAAGATTGTGATGAATAAAAAAGAAAAAAAGAAAAAAATACATGTAAAGTGCCTGCGTGTGCAGTTCATAGGCTTAATAAATGGTAGCCAATTTATTTCTAGTGCTGTAATTATTAAAGATCTGACATTTACAGCTTCCTCCTTTTGCCAATATCTACCTCTGAAACATGGCTATATGTTTATTTACACTTCACCTTATCCACAGAATTTGAGACCCCAAGGGCTGAAGCTGCCCCTTTCTTCCTTGCTACTACTCTCAGACCATTGCTTAACCTGATGCCTGGCTTTTACAGAACCAGTTTGATGAGGTCAGTGCTTTAAGACCAGCTCTTCCAAAGGGGCTCTCCATGGGACAGAAGCCAGATCTCTATCCACAAGGCCCACTGTTTGCTCAGGAGTGGAGTTCTGGCTCTCAGCCTGGCTCCCTTTTTGGTTGTAACTTCTTGGCTCTGCTCTTCAGAATTCTCTCCCCACTTCTCATCTTGGCTAATAACACTTTTGTTAATACTACTGACTTTATCAAATTCTCGGAAGAAAGTTTCCTAATGGTCTATCTGCATAAATTTCCTAAGTTTGAACAGGACAAAATACGTGTTTCTAGGCAGAGGTCAAACATTGACGGTCTGTGGGCCACACTGATCCAAAAGATATATTAGAACAGAGGTTAAACATTTTTTGAAGAGCAGTGTCTTTATGCTGTTCATGAATTTTCCAACTTATATTTTGACAGATCCCTCCCCAATTCTATCACTCGACCCCAGTCCAGCACACTCCATGACTTACCTGCACATCTCATTTGAGTCTGTGGCCTGGCCAGAGCTTTGCTCCACCATCTGGGAGAGTTTTGTCATGTGGAAAATATCAGTATTACACAAGCTTCTAATCCATCACCATTAAATTTGCTCAACCAAAGTTTCCAGAATTACCATGGTGCCACTTTCTGGTGCCTAAATAAATGAGTTTATCCTGAACCACAGTTTCTGGATCCACAGGCTTTGGGGCTTAGATCTCTTATTTCCCCTTCACCATGGTAAAGGCATCTTTAAAATGATTTCCTCTGAACTAAACCTCTGTCTCATTCTCTTGCTCTCTTCTCATGTCCTCTTGAGCAACTACACTCCAGTTTCATAAAAATCTTATGACAGTCTGTGAAATCAGCCTATATCCCATCACCATCACTAACACTAAGGTATTTGCATTAGTTTGTTTTTCTGTGGTGGTTTCCTGCTATCATTACATATGAGATGCTTTTACAAAATATGATGCCAAGGTATGGAACAAAAAGGCAATGAGGAGAAATGAACAATGCAAATGAATCCATTTTGATTTCCTCTTTACCACTCAACATAAGACTTGGTCTCCTCTGAAAGATTTATGAGGCTTCCTACCATAAAGGAGGCTGGATTACAGCTATGCTTACTTTATAAAATGAAATTCTGCCATCATAGGCAAGGGTTCATGGCTGTAATTATTTCAATGATCTTCCCAGTCAATGTGCCTTGCACAGCTGAGCCAAACCCTCTCTCACACAGCAGGCAAGCCATTTCATAAGAAGTCTAAAAGCTCCCACAACTTTGTGTGACCTTGCGTCGAATAACACTGGAAAATTGATTTGGCTCTAGTAATAAAAGACCGTCTGCATTATCTGCATTCTAATTATAATTAATATAACCGGGATAACTGCTGTATTATTTACGATTAGAGCTATGGTGAGCACAGTGTAATAATAATCTGCTACATAATTTTTTATTGATCTGATGGCTTTATTGCAGAAAAAACAAAATGCTACACCACTGCATAACTAAAATTGCCTTTCTTGACATGAGTGTTTAGACAGAGGATTTCATTTAACATTTCTTTTATCTGATGAAATTCCCATAGTTTTAATATCATAATAAGTGTGATGCTATGGGATCTTTCAATTTTCCTCTTTGAAAAGAACTGAAGAACAGGCATAATTCATCTACCCAGGTTGCTTATTGAGTAACATTAATTCCCTGACACCAGAGTCATCACACATTTCATTAACAGGAATGGAATAAACCTGAAAAAGAAGTGGCTTTCATTTAAGGTAATGCTATCTCTCACCCTAAATAAAGGCTCTCTATGAAGACAGTGTAGAATGGAATATAAATATATTTTAAAAAGTGTATTTTTCTTTAACAAAGAAAGTTATCCTTTAAAATACTAGTGGAGGAAATTTTTAGGAGCACAGAGATCTTTATCAACCTAGGTTAGGCGTGTTCACCATTCCCTGTCTTAGTGATGAAAACTTGCTTCAGTTATCTAATGAGTTGGAAAATACCTTATAAAAGAAGTGAATAATAAGCTTGGTTGAAAAGTAAACATAATATACATATGGAATCATTTATATTGATTCCATATCAATATATGGATTGAGATCGCTAACCATGCAATGAAGATTTGTAGTCATTTAAAGGATGAAATCATTTTTTTTCTGATGTCCAATTTTAATAAATAAAACTTCAGACTACCAAGTGATAACATTATAAAAACTATATTGTTTATAGTCGGTTAGCTTTACAAGATTTTAAAAGAACAGCCATACTTAATATATAAATTTGACAGTCAGTTTTACCTAACGAGGTCTGGCTTTGAGAATCGGGCCTTAACATACTCGGCTGCCTCCATGGTATCATGGAATGGGTTTCAATCTCCATGCATTATTTTGAAAATATATTCCAATCATATTTCACAGATTTGTGAGTTTCATGCACATTATCTTGGTTGATTTAACAATGACAGATCATGTAAGGCAGGAAAGACAAGTGTTTCTTGTTGACAGATGTAGAAACTGACTCTTGAACAGCTGGGATGTGGCAAATTCTCACTGAACATTTATCTCCTGACCTACATCCTGAACTTTTTCTACAACACCATGCTCTTTATATAAAGATTATGAAGCCTAAACTCCAAGAGGAGTCAGATTCAAGAGTTCTTTCAAACGAACATCATCACCACTGTCATTATGGCAATGGATACTTATGGAACCAGAAAATAATAAATATCATGTCATAATAACTTGACATATGAAGGAAGCAAGGCTTAGGGAGAAACTAAATAATTTTCCCACATAGCTAGCTGGTGGTAGAATACATATCTGAACACTGATGTGTATAAAATCAGAGTTTGTCCTCTTAATATTGTTTCATTTCCCTCATGTTCTAGCTTTCTTATAATGTCTTCTGGAGAACATGTTAAAATTGTTTTAACAAAGAAATAAACTGAACATGTAATTTTCTTTGCTTTTTGTGGCTAGGAAAGCAGTAACCCAGGCATAAAATGTGTTGTCACAGAAACAGTCACTCTCAGAGTCCTCATAGACCTTTACATGAGGTTATTTGAACATTTCAGAATTGTATGTGACCGCCAAACCAAAATGAATGATCCAGAATGTATTATAGTGCAGGGCTATTGTCTATGACTTTGAAAATTATATGTTTGTGTAGATTTTATTTTTGATTTAATTATTTGTTTGCTAAGAAATTAATCTTTTTTGGGAACCATTATAAAATATGTTTTTTTAAATAAAAAATATGAGACTTGACTGTTAATGAACTTTAGGCAAGACATATAATTAAAGCATTTGGGGGGAGAAAAAGGAAATTGTGTGCTATTTGAAAAAACATAAGTAGAAATATGGAAAACTATATGTGAGTTTATTCTTGGCACAAAGTTTCCTCTTTTGAACCCCTCTTTTATTGCCCTTCTTAGTTGTACAGTGAAATAGCTACAATGTAGATAAATCTAGAAATAACAGGTAGGCTTTCACTCCAGGTGAAGAGTTCCAACAATTTCTCCTTTATGTTATTTCCATTATCTGAATGACAGCGATCAGAGTTTCAAAATAACTCTCTTTGCTTCAGTAGAGCAGATGAATTCCATATCAATTCTTACCTGAAAATGTAATTTGTCAGACCAGTTTGGTAATAGGAAAGCCACAGCCCATACCTTGCTATGCTAATCTGTTTCTCGAAGTACAAGACTTTGGTTAAATAAATATGTAAAAAATACTTCCAGTTCATGCCTTTAATTTTATATTTTCATTATGTTTACTAATCTTTTACCAAAAATATTATTTAAAATTCTCAAGAAATGGTAGCCAATGTAATAAGGCAGGAAACAAAAATAAAAACTAGCTATGAGAAAGATAACCAAAAAGTCATTATTTACATTTTAGAAATAATGACAATTATTAATGAGGCAAAGATTATTTTAAAGATGAATAGCACTCATGTATCACTACTAAAGGAAAACGTCATTGCTACAACATTGCATTCATAATTACAACAAAACTGAATAGATGGCAATATTTTAACATGGACATATATGAGTAGTTTTGATAGAAATCAGAATTTACTAATATAAAGAGATTTAAAAATGGCAAAAATATTTTAATGACAATGTTTCCAAATTTATTTATAAATATAGTGTAATGTTAATCAAAATATCATTAAGTATTTTTTTGGAAATAGAATTGTTTCTTTGATTTTGATAGAATAGATGAAAATATCTGAAACAATCTTGAAAGAGAATAATATGAGTTAATATGTTAAAACATACTATTAAGTAACAAAATCAAATCAGTGTGATAAAAAAATAAAGGAAAGCAAAGGTACAGATGGACTAGTTTTAAAAGAACTTAGAGCATGTAAGAATTTACTCAATTGATGAAACAAATCAATTTGGGGAACATCTCATTCTAAACTAAGAAAATAAAATAACAATAATAAAAAATAAAAATCTAATAATACTAGCATAAATCTAAGAAGGAATAAAACTATATCAGAGGGCATCATAGCATAGAAATTAAGAGATGACTGCTTTGCTTCCAATTCTATATGCTGTCTGTGCAAATTACTTGGCTTCTTTGGGCTTCAGTTTTCCCAACCATAAAATAGAGATAATGATAGAGCCCATTGCTATAGGGTTATTGAGGGTTACTGAGAGGATTATATAGGTGAATACATGAAGTGCTGAGACAATTGTCTGACATATACAAAGAGCCCTAACAGTGTTGGCAACTATATCATTATAATTAATATTATTGTCATAGATTAAAGGGATATAGTGATTCAAAACAAAAACATTAAAAGTAAAAAAAGAAATGTTAAATTACTTATTACATCTCCAAATGTGAATGGTTTTTCCAAGATTCACAGGAAGCAAATAAATTGCAAATGGAATGATGGATAAATTTGACAATCCTCAAAAAGGAAAAAAAAATGATCAAAAATAAAAATGTCAATAAACAAATTGAAAAATTTGAATAAACAAAATTAAAATAATAAATAAGAGCTGTAGAATAATTAACCAACATATTTGTAGCTAATAGATTATATACAAGAAATAAAGAAATACAAGATGAAAAAAAATACTTAGACGTAAAAATAGAAGAAAATTTGAAGAACTCTTCATTTTGCCTCACTTAAATATCAAAGATTCAAAAAAATTCATAATTTTTATATCTCTGAAGTGGTGGAGGATGTCATGGTAGTAAAATGTGTACTGATATCTTAGAAGACTGTAAATTTTAATGAAAAAGAGCTCAGACAATTGGAAAGTTTTTTCATGCAAAGTTGTTTTCCACCTTTCCTTCCCAATAACTTGGAAAGTGTCTGCTTAGTTGGAAGCGAGTGGCAAGAAGACAATGTTGATGAAGTTATTATATATGACATAGCTGGCATGGGGTGTGCTTGCAAGACTTTTGTTTCTAGAGCTGCACTCCTATATCCTTCAAAACAGAGAAGTGTAGTGTATTTATAAGTATTGTCTGAAGAGCATGAGGTTTATGTTACTGACCCTGTCACATTTAGCAAAAAACTAGATCCTAAGATGATGGATCTAAACATGAATTCAATGATGGAGTCAACCAAGTTTTTCCAAAAGAATCATTAATTCACACAGACACACTCTCCCTTAAGATAGAAAGCAAAATGAGACAAAGGAAAACAATATTTAATGGTGCCCTGTAATTCATCAATGTTATCATTATATATATATTTTTAGGCACTTACCATAAGATAAATAAATTATGTTATTTTTAAAATAAAGGAAAAAGTAGGTGCCCAGGATATGGGTAAATCCAAATGTCTAGAGTATTCACTAGTGAGAATTTTAGAGGGAAAGGAACTTGAATAAATTATAATAGATTATGTGTACATATATTTACTTCAGATTGTCTATATCCATAGAAAATCTGGTATTATTTTCACTGTATCTCTCTATAAAGATTTCCTAAAATTTGAACATAACATTTTCTTGCAATAGAGTAATTATAAGAACAAAGTATCTATTTATATAACTAGTTCATTACTCTTTTTCCTGTATCCTATAGTAACAAAACATTTCAAATATGGACTTTGGATGTTAGAACAATGGGTATAAAATGTAATATTAAAGCACTTTGGTCTTTCATATTGAACAACTAAGACAATTTTATTTTCTATAGACCAGTTGACCATTTCACTCATTCATTCAAAATCAAGAATACTGATTGACCTTCTAAACTCTGCAAGAGTTTGAAATCCAAAAAAATTAAAAGATGATTCTTATCTTTTGAGAGCCAGGTTTAGTCAAGAAACTCAAGTAATGTCATCTCAATGTCAAGTAATGCTGCAGTCATAATGACACAGTAATGCAATATTTGGGATAAGAAGTAACAACTCATTATTGCTAGGATTAAGTATATATAATTACTTGCTACTATTCATTCTTTAGTAAAGTTAATAGGTTTGATGAAATATCCACAAGGCTTTACCTGCACTTTTCAAAACATAGTAAGGTCCAAATCTAATTACTTCTATAACTCTAAGTTCCATCATGAATAATTCTTATAATTCTGAGAAGAAGGAATAGCCAAAATACAAGATGTAGATAAAGAAGGTACCCCACTTTTCTTTTTTTTTATTAAGGAAAGGATAATTCTCCTGCTTGAAGTACGTTTTCTTGTTGTAAGAAAATGCAGGTCAGCAGAACTGCCATACTGAAATGTCAGCTCAGTCATCTTTTCCCATGTCTGCCCTACACTGTCTGCTGCTTTGCAAGGTAGAAAAAGCTAATTTAGTGGCTAGAGCTAAATTAGCCTTCTTAATTGACACTTCACTTTCATCTAAAATTAGGCCAGCACATGTTTAGAAATCCTTTTTATTTCAAATGAATTAGAGAACAGCTTGTAAAGGCTTGTAAAGATCAGAAGGGCTAGTAAGGGACAAACTCAGCTGAGCATTTTCCCAACTGCTATTGAAGGTGTGCATCTCTGAGAAGCCAGTGGGCTCTCTCTCTGGGTCTTGAAATGAGCAGGCTGTGAATTTACCCTTCCCAGGTCCCTTCTGTGTGAGCTGTCTCAGTGGGTCTCAAACTTTTTGACCTTAGGATCTCACTGTACTCTTAAAAATTGTAGATCCTAAAGAGCTTTGGTTTATGTGGGTTTTATCTATGATACATATCACAAAAGAAATCAAAGCTAAGACATTTGTAGTTAATGATTCATTTAAAAATAACACATAATAAATACATGGCATTTTAACATAAAAGAACTTTTAAATGAAAGATTATTACATTTTCTAGGAAAAAAAACAGACATGGTACTGTAGTACATTTTTGCACATCTCCTCAATGGTTGGCTTTAGTAGAAGACAGTGGGATTCTCCAATCTCCTTCTGCATTCAGTTGGTGATCTGTTGTTTTAATTGAAATATAATGAAGAATATCTGTCCTTACATAGACATGTAGTTGGTAAAGAAAGGATTATTTTAGCATGCTTTTCAGATAATTTGGAAATTGTTCTTTGATACTACACCAAAATTCAACAAGTGTCATTTATCTTCTTAAAGGTAAGTTGCAGTCTGGAATCTGACACCCCCCCAATTAACTTTCACACTCTGTTGCTTTCAAATCCTTCTATCTATGCTGTACTTTGAATGGATCCTTTACCAATGCATTATTTATTAGCATCATGTGTTGATTATATTGGAAATATTGTTCTGCTGATTTTCGGAGATCTTCCAAATGTTGGCACATTTCATCACATAAGATGAAAAAAATCTTATTCATGACTATCACCACCAATCTCAACAAGATAAGTTTTTAAATATTGGAAAGCTGTCAAGCACATGGTAGCAGACACTATAAATCTTCAAACTTCTTATTTTTTTGCCTGATAGCTTGACTTTGTCATTGGCAATGAATACTGCCAGTTGTTTTCCTAGAAGCACTATTTATTTCTGAGAAAATATCTGCCAAATACTCAACTCCAAATAACATTGTCTGTCTGTTAGACATTCTTTAAAGCAAAAATAGTGTTCTATGAAAAAAGTAGCTAATTCTGCCTTTCATCTAAGCAATCACACAAGTGCTTTTTCTGTAGACAACCATGGTACATCGATATGGAATAAAAGTGCTTTATGCATATTTCCCACTTTGTCACACAGAATATCCAAAAGGTATGTACTCAAGGGCTTAGGTTTAATAAAATAATTAAATTGCACTGCTTCATCAAGAACGTTAAGTAGCACTGTCTTCTTGTTTGCTTGTTTCAACTCTGACTGCCTGGGAGTAAAAACACAATGACTTCTACTATAGCTTGGGGCCTCTGTCTTGGCTCATGCTGAAATTCCAGCAGTTTAGCCCACCACTGTTCTTGCACCATCAGTGCAAATGCCAATACAGTGCAAAATGCAAATGACATCTCAGGAGTACAATGAAAATAATTTCCACCCCTGGTCTAAAGGAAAGTGCCCTAGGATGCCCAGGGGTTGGTGGACCATACTGTCAGAAATGCCAGTCCACTGGATGACCCACAGAGGGAGCCACCTAGCTACGTTACATGGTCTACAAAGTGATTCTCAAAATAAGAGCTTGTGAGTATGGGGCAGGGACAGGAAATGGGAAGAACTGAACATCTATCAAACACTTGGCGGGTGGTGCTTTTGGAGCCAGCTCATAAAAAATCACTGTGATGGGAAGCTGTTCTCTGGAGGGCGTGTGTTAGATGGCACAAAATGTCAAGGATCATGGATCCTTTAATTCAGACACTGAGCTGCTGTTTAGCCCTCCAAGTACTTTCCTGATAACACCAGAAAGAGAAGTGCTTCATTACTTTCTTCTGTTTCTAAAACAAGAGAAGGAAACAAAAGAGCCACTGGGCAGTGTTGTGAAATGGCAGTGTTCTCAGTCAGGGGTTGCCTCAGACTCACCTATCCGATCCCCAACACTCACATGTATTCCAGAGATTTGTTGCTGGACCTAAATACTGCCTATCAATGCAAAGATTAATGATCCAAATAATACCGACTCCAAACAGTAGTAACTGTCAATATTATCACTTTAAAATCTTCTTAACTTTGAATTAGAATTCCTTTATCTATTGCTTAGATTCCTATTGTGCTGCAATATAAATGCAGCAACTTGTTCCAAATAGTATTTGTTCACAATTACAAAGTATTTATAATGTACCTACTTATGATCCCTTCGTTTACATGTATTTAGTCATTTCACCCTCACAATGACCTTGTAAGATAGGGTTCCCCTATTTTATATTGAGGAAATCAAGTCAGAGAAGTTAAGGAACTTGCCTTAGGCTCCACAGCCAATAAGTAGCAGAGTCAGGATTTGAACCTAGGCTGTTTGGATTTCAGGCAGTCCGCACACTTAAGCAGTATGCTAGAAGCAAGACAAAGCCTAAAGTGAGTTTTCTGCAGACCTTTCTGTTAGTGGATTGTCTCATGTAAGGGTTGGTTTTGATTCTTCACAAAAATAGATGAATCTTTAAACCATCCCTGGACAGAGGTTGCAACCATTACGTTGCTTCATTTCTGAAATCACGGTTCAGTCAAGACTAAGGGCGATGTCAATGAGAGATGACAAGTATAAAAAAACTAAGGCAGTGGTGTTTTACAGCACAAAATTCAACCATTAGAATTTTTGTACCAATGTAATAAGTAAGTTTATCTAAATATTTTTTCATTAAGTGGATTTTTGCCCTATATTATTCTAATAATTTCTAGTATTTTCCTTTGCTGTGTGTCCTTCTGTCACTGAGAACTCTCATCAGATTAGGATTAGATGGTTTCTAGAGCTACGGTCTTCAGCCTTTATGTTGTCCCAAACCATGTGGTTTACAGGGTCCCTGACTATTAGCAACGCTGGCTCTCAAGCTGCTTTTCAATGAAAATCCCTTCCCAACTGGGGATGTATCAGACGTTTCAAATAAGTGTATTTATTTTAACAAACTGACCTCCAAATTCTGATAATTACCTTCACCATCCAAAAACTCAACACCATGTTCTAAACTTTTGGGAAAAATAAATCACAGTAACAAAGAGCATAGGAAAGTAAAATTATACTGGATTCAGTTAGGAGACTTATTTTGCAGCCACATATTTAACATTTTGTGAAAACTTGGCAAAATTACTTTACCTCTCGGTGCCTTAAATTTCTCTTGTGTAAAATGGATTGATACCTACCTTACATGAGGAAGCACGCATTAGATTAGGTAATGAAAGCAAACTGCTTCCTTTGTGAAGTGTAAAATGTTTACAAACGTTAGGTAATACCAAAATAATAATCATTTTATAAGATTACAATAAAGATTAAGTAGGAAAATGCTAGGTTGTAAGCCCTATAAAAGCAGAAATGTTCACGTTTTGATCGTTCTATACCTAGCACTTAAAGCAATCCTGATATATAAGTAGGTATGTAATAAATATTTGTTGAATGAATATGTGTAACAAGCAAAGTGATCTATATGAGATGATACAATTAGGATCATCTTAGGTCAATTCTATGAACAAAACAAGAATTATTTTCATACTTTTCCTGTCAACATCCCAGTCACAAGTCCATTTTTCATTTTAAATTATTGTTTTTATTGGATGGCTGTTGTATTATCCCTGTAACCTCCATGAGGACAGGGTCAGTGTCGGCATGGTTCCCTGTGTTGTTCTGGGTGCCTAGTACTGGAGATAATTGATGAATAAAGTACAGTGATTTTGAAAGATAAAGATGCAGTGCTTCCCATGGTAGTAATACACCAGAGAATAAACTACCAGGCTATGTCATCAACCCTAAATTAGCAACAATGCATTAGTTATCTGCATGCCACAAATACTGGATGACAGACAGTGGACTGTTGTTTCTCACTGCAGGTGGAGTGCAGGAATTCTAGGGAATCTGTGTTATCATGCACACTCTTTATTACTGGCATGGGCTCACAGCATATTAAAAATCAGTTGTCACCTTTAGGGACAGCATCAAAAGGGATTGTCCAAAAAAGACTCAGTAGAAAAATAAGTGATTAGAGTACTAGCATTCTTTTTTAAGTGGATGCTTTAAATATATTAGTATACTCAGTAATCCTTTATTTAATTGTTGTCCTTGCTGGGGACCAGAAAGCTCCACAAAAAATATTCTAAAAAAATTATTTAAAGGGTTCTGCTTGGACCAAGTTACGGAGCTACATATTAGGTCTAGTGCTATGGAGACAAAACAGAAATGCAATCTTTGGCTGTTACAGCTATTTAGTGCATGAGTCTGTTTAGGCTGCTAAAGAAGGAGAGAAAGGGACTGTCTCAGCTAAAAAAGTTTAATATCCTGGAGCTGATATATAAGGTATTATTTTGTCTTTTTGACAGAGTCCGGTGCTATTTTTACTCAGGTTGATGCAAGGGTTAGGTTAGGACTTTAAGAAGAAATGGTGATTTATTTTAAGTGCTGTTTGTGAAATAGCAGCAGCTCTCTCCCCACTCACTTCTGCCACATCATTCATCGTGCCCAAGGTAAAAATGCCCCCTTCTTCCTCTTGTTTTCTTTAAAACTACACACCAGTAAGTATCTCCTGCTAATCCGCCTAACAAGGCACTGATCGTTTGCAGGAATTCCTGCTCCTGCATCACTGCGTCTGTCTGTGAGCCTGGGTTCCTCCCTATTCCTGCGCCCGGCCTCCCTGCTTCCTCCTTCGGGGGTGTTGTTTCTCATTTAAATGAACAGTTGGATTCTTTTATTTCCTACAAGTGCTGGATTCGCCTTATCGCCCTCATTCCTTTGGGGGTTGCCAATTGGTTTTATCCACGGATGTATCATTTCTCATGCTTCCCTTTTTTTTCTTGCAAAGAGAAAGAACCTCTCAGTCAACAAGCCTCTCCGGAGTGGAAGATTAAAAACCTAGACATCACCTACCTTGCAGCTCTACTCCCAACTGGGTTGTGTAAAACTCAATTAAACGTGTCCCCATTGAATACTGCATTACAGTACATTAAACAGAAAATTCTTCAAGCGTGATGACAAAGCTTGAAACCTTGCCTCAAAGCTGTTCCTTGTAGCTTTCTTTAACATTTCAGTCTTTATGGTGCAAGTCTCCCGTTGACACAACTTTAGTCCAGCTATGAAAAAAAAAAAATCACAGAGCCCCACGGAGATTAAAAGAGAAAAGGGGGGAAAAGTGAAACTGGTCTTGGCACTTCCCTGGAGCTTTTATTGAAACTACACTGCCAACAGACCTCTCAACGCTGAAAAGTATTCCAGAGGTCTGTGGTCTAACGATTGAAAATATAATGCCCTGGTCTTGGGTAGATGAATTTATAGATTTCATCCTCCACCTGGAACATTATGTTTCCCAGAGAAAAACACGAGTCCTTAGAGCAAGGGAGTTATTCAGACAGTCACAGAAATTTTAAAAGCCCAATGAATATGTTCATCTCTTCAGAATTAGTCTCTTCATAGAACAAAACTAAAAAATGATTCCACATCCATGCAAAAACTCAAAACTGATATTAACTATAAACTATACCTTTCTACGTTTTTTGTCTTCTTTCACAAATTTCATGTATAATCTGGGTTGCCAAATGGCAATCCTCCTCTTAATTCCTTCATGTAATTGGGTTTTCAAAGCTTGTTTATTAAGAAACTCACATGGGCTTATAAAATTTAGACAAAAACTTTCTTATCAGAATTACAGATATTACTATATTACCAGCTTCACTGTTTTTGATATTTAAGGTATTTCTCTGCTTTCAAATTTTGGCAATTAAAAACATAATGTCCCCTCTACTCCCCCTGTCTCCCAGCACAAAACCTTTTGTTTAATAACCAGCCCACTTGCTGGTGTAGGGAAGGAAGATGGACTGGTTGCTTCAGACCACTAGGGTATGCTTAAGGCTCTATTTTATGTTCTGTATTCATTATCATTTATTTTGCTATGTAGTATTAGTGAGAGTTTATTAAGTGATCCTAATGTTTTAAGGAGACATGCTATTGCCATCTGATTATTCAAAGCTAAAACAGTACTTTAATGTGAAGCTAGGGGGCATGGTGATACCAGAAGTTCCATTTCCACAACTCATAAATTTAGCTACGGTTATTAAAGGGTATGTTTGCACATACTTATATATTCATCTGCTCACATTTATACATATACTTACATGTGTATGGATATGTATGATTAGACCAATTCTCTTTGTTGTCAAAGTAACTTTCCAATACATGTGTAATACTTAATTTTGCCGTTAGCATCTTGCTTTAATTCACTGGTAGGGGTGGGGGGTTAATTTTTCTCTATCACTGTTATATACTATTGTCTGCAGAAAGAGAACACATTTGCCTGTCTGGACTTGTATTCCAAAGTTGTGAAGTTCTGATGCTTAAAAAGTAAAGGCAGCTGAAGTCGACATTGGCTGGGGTTCCAGAAAGGCTTTCCCCTATGGAAACCATACTAGAGGCAAAGCTAAATGTTACTAGGGATCCAAGAAGTAAAAAAATATACCATAAAGCACCAGAGTTTTCTAATCCCAAGATCACTTCCAAGTTTAATTAACAATTATTTGATTAACTGTTTCAGGTATTTTTTTTTTTTTTACTCAAGGAAGCTTTCAAAGATTAGCTGATAATTCATAATTCAAGTTAATATGAAGAAGAACCTAAGGAGTTTGGGAAGGAGCTTATCTTTCTTTTCCAAACTCTTTGTTTAGGATCAGGATAAAACAAAAGACATTTTTTCAATTCCAAAGCAGTTATGTTTCCTAATATATGTGAGCAGTTATTTAACTCTCATCTCATGAAGAACTTTAAGAAAGAAATCTTAATGTGTAAGAAGCTTTTATCTATTCTTAATCTTTTTTTATTTTTCAGGACAGAGTGGTTTGTTAAAATCGTGTATCATACTTTAATTTAAAAATTATGTTAGTGACTGAAAAATGTACCATTTTATTTATGAAATATTTAAATTATTTATCCCAGTGAAAAACACACTACCATAGAATTGTATTTCCACAAAGTTTTGAATCTGAATTTTGTATCTCAGTCATTCTATTCTTTAATCACAGTTTTAAGGACATCTTGTAATTTAACTCCATACAAACATCTACATAACCTTTTCTAAGAAAAAAAGAAACTTTTTTACAAATAGCTAGTAGGAATTATGTTTGTTTTATTCCACCTCTTTCAATTTTATAGCGAAATCACTTATTTATTCTTGTATTTTTAAGTGAATAGCCCATCATCTAATATCAATGAACTTTTTGGCTGGCCAGAGAACCGATTCACTCCCTCGTGTCTCATCTGCTTCCGTTCCAACATTTCTGAACATTTGTTTCAACTAACAGATCAACCACATTAGTTCATCATACTTTCAGAGTTGAAGGTTAGGGCATAGCGGCCAATTGCAGTTAACTGTATGATTTCTTGTTTCTCAGGATTTTATTCTTTATTTGCTCTTTTTTTTTTTTTTTTACATCTGAGCCATTTAGGTTCTGAGAAGTTTCTCAAAAATGCATTTCTCTAGCAATGCTGCACAGTCTTCAATAAAATACAGATCAGGGCATATTCTATGATTGTCCATAATGCTTTAACTAATTCATATGAAGAGTACTGAAGCTATCTGATTATTGTCTTTTAGTGTCCATTTTCACAGTCTTCTAATTAAGTCAAAGTATACCACTTTCCTTTAAGATCCATCTCCTCCTGATACACGTATTATTCCTCTTCTCAGAACCTTGGTTACTATTACCCATTCGTTCTCCTTTAAATAATTGTTTTACCTCTCGGCCATTCATTTGTCTTTCTGGTTATTCCTTTCATAGCTTCAATTACCTATTAACTGATATAATAATGCTGATATTTTCCATAGCTTTGGCTGTTTCCATCCAGGGATTTCAAAGTGCTTTTAAGATAGCTCTGTTGCTTTGTAGAAGGCAATTAATAAGACAAAGAGAAATAAAGACCGGAAAAGTGAAGAAGCCCATGTACATTCACACATTAAGACCACTGGAAAATATATTTCTATATATTGAATCACTTTGGTCAGGCAATCAAGAAGATCACTGATAGGATAGGAAGTACAGGAAAATCTAGGAATGCAGTTTGTTTTGATTCCTAAAAACTGACTGGGGTCAGTAAGATCTGAAGGCCATGAAACACAAAAGCAAGATTTTGACTTATGTTGTTCTTTTTCTGACAAAACTCTTGCTGTCAGACGTCCCCTTATTTGGCAACATAGCTACCAGAGACTTCCAGACCTTCTGAATAAAAACTGTTTCCCTCTTTTGAGGAATCTGCTGCTGCTGACGTGAAGAGAACAGCATAAATATCGATCAACAGGAGACTGGATAAACAAACGGTGATGTAGTCATGCAGAGGAATACTCGTCAGCAATAAAAAGAACAAACTATTGATACAGAAACTGACCTGGGTGAGTTTCTAAAACATTCTGTTGAGCAGAAGTCATAAAGTGTACGATTCCTTTTATATGTTTTCATTCATACGAAGTTTAAGAATAGACAAAACTAATCTGTGTGACTAGAAATCAACAGTGATTGTCTTTTAGAGAGATCTTCCGAGGTGATGGATATAGTCTATACCCTGATTATACACTTAAGATTTATATATTTCATTGTTTGCCAATTCATTGCATGCCAAATTTAATTTTGTAGATAACTAAATAGCTAAAATAAATAACAAAATTTATGCAGTCATCTCTTACCTTTCAGTATTTTTCAAAACAAATTCTTATTTGTTTAGATTCAAGCCAGTGTGGGCTGAACTGTTTCATTAAATTGGTAGGCACATCATATTTTAATATGATTAAAAGGTAAATGCATGGGTAGGCATTTGTAGGCAGGGTTGTATTATGGACAACCAAGGCCCAAATTCTGGCTCTATCCCTCAAGAGCTATACAACCTTGGACAAAATGTATCCCCAGTTTTTTCACCTGCAATAATTATGGCAACCCTTGCAGAGCAGCTGCACAACACATACAAGATTTGCTACAAAGTACTCCACAAATGTTAGTTTGTCCTCTTTGTCTTTTAGTATCAAATACTTTATTTCTGTACAGAAGGCTAGATGTGGAACCCTGGGTGCTTCCCATGTAGTTCTTTGTGTTTGGCATGAGCAACACACTGGTAGGATGCAAAACGAAGCTGCTATTGTATCATACAAAATCTCAAAAGGATAGAAAAGCATTAACAACAAGAAAGCTATCAGCTTATCTCAAATTATAAATTATTATCTATGTTATTACTTCCCAAGCCAACCTACTTTCTGTACTTTAGACTTAAGAAACCAGGGTAAAAAGGAAAGGGAAATGAGAAAAGCCAAACATTCATTTATTCAACAAATATTTCTTGACTACTTCTTATTAGTCAGGCATTGAACACAAACTCTCCCTGTTCCTAGGACTGACAGCTGGAATCAGAGTCCAAGTAAATCAGGGAGATGCTGTTTATGGAATGTTCACTAGATAAAAATCTTCAAAAACTTTTCAATATTCTTTTCTCAAGTGCTGTTTGTTAGTGTCTCAATAGAGGCCAACATAATAATGGTCTCCTTCCTGCTCTTGAGAGCAGCTGAGATTTTTCTATTGACACAACCTCTAGAATTGAACTTGAAAAACCAGAAGCAGAGAGCTGCCATTAAGAGTCATGGCCTAGCAGACTTACCCCTCCGATCTGCCCCACAAAGCCAGATTTTTCTGACCTGCAGGGCACAGTGTGGGACTCATCTGTTTTCCTAAGCATTTCCTGGCCAGGGACAGAGTGCTGTTGTGGTGGGAGGAGAGAGTGACACAGAGGAGATTTATTTACAACCCAACTGGATGAGGTAATTATCCAAGTATCTATTTAATCTCGAACTACTAATAGGCAGTGTATTGGTGTTACAGGACAGGACACAAATGCCTAGAAATGTACTAGTAAGTCACAGGAGGCGGGGGATCAAACCCCACAATTTTTCACTGAAAAAATCAGTAACTTTCAGAGGTTAATAAGGAAATCCCAAAGCAGATACTTTCAAAAGTAAGAGGGGTCCATCCTCGTTCTCTTGTTCTCCACTTATTTGGTTCTATGTGAAAGAGGCACAGGGGTGTGCGTGTTTGTGTGTGTATGTGTGGGTAAACAACTTGAATCAGTTTACTGATTACTTACTCATCATTTTTTAATGAGCTTACTGATTATTTTTTGGCCCCTTAACTAAAAATGTTAGCTCATGAGTGTGGGATTATTGTTTATTTTGTTCACCGTAGTGACTAGAAAATTGTCTGGTGCATATTAGGCCCTCAATAAAAAGTTGTCGAATGAAAGAAGGGAGGAAAGAATGAGTGAAATGAAAAACAAAGACGGGTTCCATTTGAGCTGTGTCGTTTGTTAGCTTTCTGACCTTGGGGCAGGTTATTTGAGTTCTAGAACTTCAGTGGCCCGTTATAAAGCTGAGGATAATTACACTGCTTTCACAGGATGCTTGTCAGTGGTAATGATTCCACATGCAGGACAGGGCTTTGCCATAGCGTGAGCACTGAGTGTAGATGGGCTGCCTTCTGCACGCTCCCCAACTCTAATGATTTGACGTGGTAATAGCACAGAGTTGTGATAACTGGAAGATTCTTACGGTGACTTTTAAACACGTTCAAGTGGGCATGTAGCATTGGTTGTAATAAAGCATTGTCTGTCCTAGATTTTTCTAACATAAGTATGTTCCAGGGTAAAAGGAAGTCCAACTTTATAACAATAATGGTAAGCTGATGAAATAAACATGTAATTAACAGGTTCCTCATGGTTGCAGTATTATAACCAGAATAATAAACCAACTCAACAGGGATATTTTTATAATTTTGAACAAATTCTATTTTTTTATTCCAGGGATTTTACTGATCAATACCATGTAAATAAGTTGCTCTCAACCTAAAGTTAATTGTTTTTGGGAATTTGTTTAAATAATAAAACAGCTCTTTGTCTTAAAATGGTTGGAAGCTTAAAAGTCAAATAAACCTGTATCACAGTAAAGACTATCTCAGATGACTTTATTTAATGGAGTGAAGAAAATATTTCCTGACTTTTTTATTACTATAGGGTAGATCTGACACCATTAGTTTTCTTTATGTCATAAATACAGACGAATAGAATTTGACAGGCATCACTATAAAATAGGTTATAGATAAGTTCAGTCATCCTTTCGTCCATATAGACCTTTCACACTCAGTTCTGATGGGGCTGCTTGAATAGAATGACCGAGGCTTGATTTTAGGCTTCTAGGTCACGGTTTCACCTTGACAACAGTTCGTTCATTTCCAGCAGTAACATTTGCTCGGATCCCTAAGGTGCTTTCAGTTTTGTTAGTGTAAAAAAAAAAAAAGATAGTAAAAAAAAGGATAAATCTTAATTCACATGCTGCAGGACTATCTCTCTGTGTCTCCAGCACAAAACTTCAAATCCAATCCAAGAACTGGATGTGTATTAGAAGTCTGCAGATTTAAACCTTGTCCACCATGATCAAACTGGATTTATGGAGCATCATAACTCTCCAGACACCATCCAGCAGCTTATTAATTTAATAGACTCCTGTCCATTCACTGATGTTCCTGCCCTGACAGTCTCTCAAGATAAGGTGAAAGCCTTTTGACAGGACAGAGAGCATATATATTTTCTTCTGTTTTCTCGTGGATGGGGTTGTCGGCAACTTGAAATGTGTGGCTCAGCAAATTTGTTTTTTTTCCCTTCTCTTTTTTCCTCTTTTGCTCTGCAGGAAGGATGACAGAGGTGAGCCTCCAGAGCGTTCCAGGGTTCAGGGGCCTGTGTTTCCCCTAAGTACTTATTTAGCATTTTGTTTTGCGAAATAACAATGAATTGATTTAAAGGTAAACATACGGGGATATTTTTACCATGAAAAGAAACAGTATTACAATTTAATGCCTAATATAAATTAAGAGGTGTTGGACAGAAGAGGAAAAACAGCAATAAATGTTCCCATTAAATAGAGTACAGCAGCATTTTCTTTTCTTTTCTATAATTCCATTTGTGGGAATGAAGGGAAGTGCCAAAAAAGATAGCACTCAAGCTGTTGTATATTTAAAGACAGAACAGGAAGAACTTTCCAACATTCTTGTGTTTCCTTTATAATATTCTCATGCTCTAGAATTGGGTTTGCTATTTGCAAATAAATTCACAAGTATCAATGAATGATTACACAAGTATATTGCAAGGTTCACTGTTTCCAGGCATCAGTGTAGTCTTCTGTTAAAGTCATGTCAATTTTCAGTAAACCTTGGCTCCCCAAATTTAAATGTGCACACAGATCACCTGGGATCTTGTTAAAATGCAGATCTGGGTTCAGTACAACTGAATGGGGCCTGAGGTTTAGTATTTCTAATAAGCTGATTCTATATCAATGGTTGGCAGACCACACATTAAGTAGTAAGATCTTAGCCAAATATTTTTAAAGGAATAATTTAGGAGAGCTGTGAAAGAGTTACTTCAGTGGAGGTGGGAAGGCAGAAACTGGATAGAAGAGAAGGCAGAATTTAGAAAGTCAAAGGAAGTCAGTGCAGATAGCTTTGCAGAAGCTTGTCTAAGAAAGGACAAATTAGATATAGACAAATAATATCCTAGTATCATATGTTCCAAGGTAAAACTATACCTTGAACATACCACAGAAAAGTTAACAGAGCCCATGCCTGGCATAAGTAGGTCCCCAGATAATACCTCAATGACGAGCGTGCAAGTGACAAATATGTACTGGTCTGTTTTTTCATAACCTCGCTTCACTTCTGCATGTGTGTAAAGATGATAATCTTAATTGCTTAATCTAATAATGATAATTATTAATTACAATGGTGTAAAGCCAAGGGTAGGATAAAATGTAACTTACCCATTTTCTTACCCATATTTTCTCTTCACTTCACCTTACTGATAGAAATCTTTACCTGAATCTCTACTCAAAATTTCAACTATGAAGCATGATTTCTAAGCTAAACTATTATTTCGCTTCAGTGTCCTTCATAGGCCATTTGTTTTGCTTCCCCAGACTTCGTAGTAAATCATTCTGGACTTGACAGGTGAGAATATTTGACTGCAAAGTACACAATTTAACTAGAAGCCTACACTCAGGACACAGCAACATAGCAGACATCTTACTTAACACATTCAAGAATTTATTTGCGTTATGTAACTAGTTCTGACATTGAGACACTCCAAATTATTATTTACTAGCTTATTGATAAATTTTGTATCATTTTGCGGGGAGGGCAATAGAAATATCACACATATCTCATTGGATCAAACTTACTATGAAACATTAAACTCCTCATTAGAAATATTCGATAACAGAAGAAAACCTCTGAGACTCCTCTCTTTCTTGAAAGACTACACAAAATAAAGGGTGCTCAACTGGAGAGCTGTCATTCTTGAAAATCTTTACTGATAACAGAGACCAGTGATGATAAATACTAGATATCTGAAGGAAAAACTGGCTTAAAGTAATTTATTCTCATTGAGTTCCAATGGGCAATAGACAGAAGTACATAAATAGATAGATAGAAAGACCTTATCTGTTTTTATACTTGAATGTCTGTATTTCAGATCTATTCCCTTGCTTGGGGTATCCTTGTTTGCAACATGAACACCTTGATAGACTATCTTGGTTGACCCCACTGTTGGCTGGCAATCCTCACAGACCCCAGACAGACTAATGAGAATATATCCTCTCTGAAATACTATTGTTATATCATGGCATATAAGGTGACCTTTAAGTTTTTTAAAAATAGCCTTCAAAAATGGAGTTGACTTATATCCCAAGGGTGAAGTGAAAAGCCTCCAATTTCAGGGCTCAGAGCAAAGACTTAACATCTGGCTGGCAACCCCCAGTGAAGACTAAGCACGACAGGCCCAGTTACTATTTGACAGGAGAAAACAGGTGGATCCAGAAAGAATAGCCTGGTAAACAGCCAGCCAATGTCTTGGCATAGCTGGTGTGCAAAGATGTCAAATAAAACTCTCTGGTTTGACAGCACCTTTTGCATGTACGTAGATGTAATTTTTCCAAATTCTTTTATATTCCCTCATGCTAACTTATATAGCATAATATATACTATATATATATGTATATGGGAAATTCCAAAGAGATTCACTTGTACCAGATTCCCTAGCATTTTGGAAATGCATGGAATACTTTTCTAGATACTAGGAGAATAACATTTTGAGTACTGGATTTTCAAACAATTTCCACACTAGTAACTTCTGAAATTAAATCAAGTTACACTAGGGTATATACTTCTGAATGATGCATCATACAAGCCATTAAATAATAATTCAAAACTCAGGGGTGTATACTATGTACCATCTGTGGAGTTAACAGAGGTGAGAAATGAAGTCATTGGATTTGAAGTGTTCACATCTGAATTTGGACAATGCACAGGCTGGATGGAGCTCTCCCCTTTGGGCACAGGGCAGAAAGGGCTCTTCGGAGGCACTGATACATGCTAAGTCTCTAATGGTTAGCAATGATAAAGGTGACTATAAGGTTATTAGGCAAAGGAAACAGATATGAGCAAGCAAGGGATATTTAGGAATAAATGAGTATAATTGGAGTATAGGGTATCTGTGGAGCATGAATAAGAAATGAGGCCATAAGGAATAGGGTATTTAAAAATACAGATGAGATAATATAGGGGAAACATATAAGTGAGAAGAAAGAAAACTAGAGAATTACAACATTTAGTGGATAGCAATGATTGAGAAACCTACTACTGGGCTTGGAAAGGGATGATCAGATCAAGTCCAGTGGAATGAAAAATTGGCAAAAAGAAACCACAGGAGAGCTGTGAATGAGTTACTTCAGTAGAGGTGGGAAGGCAGAAACTGGACAGAAGAGAAGACAGAATTTAGAAAGTCAAAGGAAGTCAGTGCAGATAGCTTTGCAGAAGCTTGTCTAAGAAAGGAAGCAGAGAGCTTCCTGTTAAGTACAGTTAACTGATGGCATGCATTCATTTCTACTCCCATTCCTAACATGACAGTAAGAAGGAAAAAAAGATGATAAGGGCAAAGAGGTCAGAGTAGGCAACAGAAGTCAAGAAAATCTTGGGAGCTAGAGGAGTGACAGATGACACAGCACAGCACAGAAAGGTGAAACCCAAGTTCTTGAAGAACAGCTGGCCAAAAAGGGGCAAGCAGATTAATTCCGCATAATCCCAGAAAAAAATTAGGAAGTAAAGGCACTTGGTGCCTAGAAAGGTGGAGTGAGCAGCAGACCTCAACCTTGCAGGCCTGGCATTCTGAGTAAGAAGCTGTTAGCTCCACATGCTCAGCTATTCCCTGCCCAGCTAAGAGGTATTTCCCACTCCCCTCCTATCCTCTACTCTGTCGGAGATGGAGGCTTAGTCTTTGGAGAACTGAAACAGAGGCTTTAAATCCAGATACACAGGCTCAGCAAAGGGTGATGCTAAATGTTACCTGAATTAGAAGATTAAAGGAACACCTACTTTCCAACAAGATAGGCTATCCCAGCACACCACCTGGCCCCTTTTGCCCACTAAATCCTCAGACTGTGGGATGCAAGGTTCATAAATCTCAGAAATGAGACTGGTATTCTCTGGAGAAGCCAGCCATGCTAAAAAAAAAATTACATATACTGTCATTTGGAGACTGCATGATCATCGTCAGGCAACGCATACCATCCTATGACCCTATGCAAAATCCACCACCTGCCTACTCATGCTGCTCTTGCTTTTAGCCTTTAGTGTCCCGCTCTTAGAAAATAAAGTAGACGTTTGTGGTTCTCTAGCTGTTTGAACAAATCTCCAACACTAAATACAGGGAGAAAAACAGGGAAGAAAGAGTAAGAAACAATGTACAGGATACACAACTTCCTATATACCCTCTAGTATCTTAAGATAAAAAGGAAAGAACATTCACATAAAAGCAAGATTGAAAAAAGAAACTGTCAGAGAATAAGACATCTTGTAAGTAATAAATAGAACAGTGAAACTTCAATAGTGAAATTAAAGAATAAAGTTTGGAGACATCTCAGAAAGTTGAATACAGTCGAGACAATTATTAATGCTTATCTTATACTACCATCCGTATTTAAGAATAATCTGAGACCCATTCATTTATTCACAAGTATTTAATGAGCACCTCCTATGTGCCATGACTGCCTAAAAACAGACAAAATTCCTGTCCTTGAAGAGCTGTCATTCTAGGGGTGGAAGAAAGACATTATATTTTCTAAAAGAAATGCTAAAATGTCAAATCTGAAGATAAGTGAGAGAGAATGCTATGGACCGAATGTTTGTGTCCCCCCAGTTTTTATGTTGCAGCCCTAACCCCTCAATGCAATTGTATTAGGAGCTGAGGCCTTTGGGAGGTCTTAGGGTGAAGTCCTTATGATGGGATTAGTGTTCTTATAAGAAGAGCAGGAGGAAGCTCTCCCTCTAACATATATGAGGATAAAACAAGATGGTGGCCATCTGCAAACCAGCAAGAGGCAAATTTAGAGACAGTTATGAGTGAAGTGAGAGAGGAAGCAAAGCAGAGACACAGCACAGTGCAAAGGCCCTGCAGCAGAGGCATTTTTTTGTGTTTTCAAGCAAGGGCCTGGGCCACTGGGACGGAGTTCTTGGAAAGCTGCAGTAAATGTAATCACAGGGATATACAGGGGCAGGTCTTACATGACCTGTTAGGCCAAAGTAATGACTGCAGGTTTAGTTCAGGGGTTCGGTAAGCTTTTTCTGTGAAAGGCCAAAAGTAAATATTTTAAACTTTGCAGGCTTGATGGTCTCTCCCACAACTGCTCAACTTTGATGTTATAGTGGACAAATATATAAACAAGTAGATGTAGCTGCGCTCCAGTAAAACTTTATTTACAGTAACAGGTGGGGCGCCAGATTTAGTCCAGTGAGCGCAGTCAGTCTTTGTAATGAGTCTAATTGTGGTATGAAGCCATTGAGGGCTTATATGTGCTTTGCTTTTCCACCTTCTCTGGGCAACATGAAGGAAGGTCATCTAACACCAGGGATGTTATGTGATCGGGGACAGAGAAGTCTAAAATAGTCACCTTGAAGACTGATTAGGAACATCGGTCTGTATTGCCAGGCTGCATACAATAACTGAGGGCTCACAGTTCCCTTGTGCTCAAATGTAATGTAAATTGGTCAGCTTTGGGGTTTGTTGTTTTGTTGCTGTTAGTGGTGGTGGTTTATTTGTTTTTTTCTGGCCCCTTGTTTCTATGGCACTCTCTGTGGATCAGGCACTATTCTAAGCATTTCACAAATGCTAATTCACCTAACTTCTGCTGCTCAGATGTAGCCGAGGGAAGTGGAGAGTTGGAGTGACCAGACTGGGGGGTCTTAATCAGGCCAGTAAATGCACAGAGAGAGAAGGGTGAAGGGGCCCCAGAGAGCGATTTGGAGAAGCATGAGCCATGAAATCCAAGTCAGGTAACCTGGAAGGAAGCACAGGCAGCACTTGGGAACAGGAAAATGATGGTTGTGGAGTGAGGGGATAGAGGTTCATTTGGAATTGAGAAGTTATTAGAGTCAGGTAATGAATGGATTAAAGTAGATGATTTACTACCATCTTCTAGAGTGGTGTGGATAACAACATTATGTCCTTGACAGATGAAATCTTGGTTTTACTAATGGATGGAACAGAGTTTCACCTTTGACACAAAAATCTTACTAAAATTCCAGTGTGATCATGTGTGCCTCAGAACTTTCTGTAGCTCTCCACTGCCTCCATAGGAAAGCCCTCAGACTGAACATTTTGATCAAATCCACAACATGACCCTCAGAAACTTTTGGAGGCTGGCTTCTCACTGGTCTTATTCATACATTCTTTGCTCTAACTAAAGTATGTGTGGACTTTCAGGAAACACTGCATTTCATCCTGTATGCTTTTAGAGATACAATTTCAACTTCCTCAAATGCCTTTCCCCCTTTTTCAAACTTAAGTTCAACTTTCAGTATGCAACCAAAACTTTGCCTTGACCATGTGAGACTAAACTCAGTAGTATGCAACCTTCATGAATTAAGGTCTTTCCTTCAGCCCAGGGAGGTTTTCATATTACTTCGTGTCCCTCATGACACTTGGGCCATATCATGTACAAAGCATGGGTCAATTTTATTTTATTTGTAAAATTATCTTATGAAACACAATGTGTCAGGACAGTCATAGAAATACTAAAGAAAAATAATTATATCACTGGGAAATAATTTAAATTTTATGGATGAAGTTTGCTTTTTGTGGGCAAGGCAAAGATCTCCTTGTTCTTTTAGTTTGGATTGTATAAAAAGAAGAGCAACAATGTAGTTAAGACAAGGGATGATTTTCATCTGCAAGCATTTTCTTAAATTACATAAGGAAAATAATCAACCTGAAGAGAATTATAAAATAGGGATACAAAATCTTACAAAGATCTCTCCAAATCTTACTACATTTATAGTAATACTTTTATAATTTTGAGATATTTCTGCCCAGTATGTTTCTAGTGCATATGGTTTTTAAAATATTACAATCTCAGTATGCACAAAACTTCATATTATACTTTTTCAACTGGAATTAAAATTTTTTTTCCTACTTACTACACTGTCTTAAAGAAGAATTCATAGTATCTTACTCCGAAAAAATTCTACCTTAAAGAGTTGTCCCTCATTTTAGCTGACAAAGATACATTTGGGGATAGATTTCAAGATTAGCATCTCTTTGAATGACAAGCTCACATCCTTGAATGATACTGAGTCACCTTTCAAAAGACCTCAGTCTTCATTTCTCATTTTTATACTTAGTTCTTAGTTCTTATTTAGTTCTTTTCACTTGCCAACATCCTAACTGGGTTTTTACCCCTAAGAGACTGATGCTTTATTCACACTTAGGTCCAGGGTGGTTTAGGATATTTTTTCTCCAACATATGATAGCACACCTAATCCACTGAGTAATTAATAGTATTATCATACAGGATTATTTGCTAATGTTTCATTAAGGAAGCTCACAATGATGATATGAGAACAAACATATTTTTTCACATCTTATAGCACACATTAATGGTAACTAAGGACATACACTATTCACTATGACCAGACCTGGATTGAAATGACATCAGTAAATCACTGACATAATTGTAAAAACAATATATGCATAGTAAGAAATGGAAATGACAGAAAGCCCAATATTTGCTGAAGTTGCTGTCATTCTGCAATTTGCAAGAGACAACTCTCTTGTAAATAACATAGTCACTAGAAGGGTTGCTTGCCTTGACCTTAAGAACCCTTCAGAAATGACAGTTTGAATCAAAAGGGTTGTTTTCTAAAGCAGCCATTTTTATAATCACTGATTCCTGGAACAGGCATAATAAATTTCTCACTCCTCAAAACATCTCTCCTTCTTATAAAATATAACCAGAAAAAGCCTCAGATGTTCATGAAACATGTTGAGTTTTTGGCATCACGTTATCCTGTGGTGCTCTGCAATCAATTACTGTTATACCACCATCATTAATAATTTTCTTAATGAAAATGATTCTGTTGATCTCTGCTGTATTTTAATTATCAGAGTTAAGCATAATTACACTGCAGCTCTGAGCTGGCATGTGGACTCCTTTAGGGCGCAATTTTGTTTTAACACACTGATAATGTAATTTTACATTGTGTCAGTTTGTTTGGTTATTATCCAGTTGTACAATTCCACTATATTCCTGATAACAGATAATAACCTTAGTACCTCCTATATCCTGAAGTCATTTAAAAAGCAATATTGGAATTCTGTGACTAGCTAACTTAATCGCCTTATGATTTTATAATTCCCGCTGCTAAATATTTGGTTCAGGCACCCACACTCTATTAAGAATACTGTAAAACTAGACAACAGTTACACATTTTCTCTGAATTAGAGAAAGGCTAAATAAAAAGTTAAAATATGAACACAAATTTTTTCCTTTTAAATTAATTTCTTACTTATATAATATTAGCCCCTTTAGGTAAAGTTAAACATTAACTTACAGGCTAGTTTGAAAATTGGCTACCATACTAGACAAGGCTGTGGTTTCAAAATTCTAGTAACACGGAACAGATCCCCCTTTATTGAAAGGTGGAAAATAGTCCAGACTTTTGCAAGCATCCTTATATGAAAGATCTTTGTTTTGAAAAGTTGATTGATTTAGTCAGTGTGCAGAAAGTTGCCCACTGTTAGGCCATATTAGAATTTCTGTCATTATATCGACAGTGCCTAGTGTAGGACCTTAAACACAGTTGACCATCAGTAAAGGCTTAAATGAATTAATTGCATGGCTACACTTGGGCAAACAACCAAAATGAGAATGTTAAAGATGCTCATAGCATGATTTTGAGATTGGGCTCCTATGTGACTTTAAAGTGCTGTGGTCTTATTAAAAGCAAGCAAGAGGGAAAGTAAGACGAAGCACTGCTGTCACCACTGTTTTAGTTCCTAAATGTCTTCTCTTTGAAGCGAAACCATAGAATGAGGAAAAAAGAGTTTTGCTGAAAAACATGCATGTAAATTGGCAAAGAAGAGCACTCATCTGCAAAGTTGGCCTAGCAAATGGTATTTTCAACACTTTCCTAATTATATAATTGCAAATTGAGGTCGACGTGCTCAAAATTGAATCCTGATTTCATCAGAGATGAGCTGTTTCCTTGAACTATTTACTTAACTTATCTAAACCTCAGTTTACTCATCTGTAAAGTGGGAATAATGCTGCTAACATCATGAGCTTATTGTAATGGTGAATATGAAGACCTATGTGTTTAAAACAGTGCCTGACATAGGGTAAGTGCTTAAAAAAATGGTAACTGATAGTACTCATATTATCATCATCATCATCCTAGTATTAGTATTTTATATAAGACTTTTATTAAAAATAAAGATAAAAATGTCATGTGCCCAAGGAAAAAAATCCAGTATTTTCAGGCAAAGTTTTCAGGTCTCAATTCTGCAATATGGTTCTTTGCACTGACTGTGTGTTCATTGGGACTGAATGGAAACTGGACTTCTAGATTATACACCTGGTATCAGAAAACCCTGTTTCCTTGCACATTTGCTTGATACCAACAGGGAGGCCTTGCTTCATTTCCTCTAAATTTGTACTGATTTATGACCACAACGGCAAGCTGGAATCAGTATAAGATAATCAGCAATATTTTATAACAACATATACAGTTATGTGTATGGGTGCTTCTTCTCCAAAATTCTGTGAGATAGCCATTGCTTTTCCATTTTTTAATAATTGAGATAACCAAGATTTAGAGGGGGGTAAGTGATTTGCCCAATGTTACATATGAGCAACACCTTTTTGCAGTGATATTGTGCTTTCACATGAAAAGAAATCTGCTGTTAACATGGAAGTGTTAGCTGATGCTTTTTTACTCTTTTGACTGATAATGTTTATTCTCTTAATCTGGATACCTAGAGAATACTCTGGCTACTCTGAAATAACAGCTCCTTGAAAACCTACATAATTATGACTTTTTTGAAATGAACTGAATGAACAAACCCACAAGCTAAAGGCTTACTTTTGAATACTCAAAAACAAAATTTGAAGTAACCTATCTACTGCTCACATATGAGAAAGGTCACACTATAAAGAACATAATGGTTTCTGGAAAAAGAAAAAAGTTGATCTCCAACGCTCAACAGGCATCAGTGCATTTTAGGAGTAAGTGGGCAGGACCTGCTCACCCTGCCTCCCAGCAGCCTCCCTTTCACTTCTGCATGGTGCTTTTTAGTCTTTTTTCCACTGGAGATAAGTAAATTAGAATTATCTGGAGTCTGTTGAGAATAATAGCAAAAAACAGATGACCCAACAAGTCTGGTCCATCATGTCTGGATGAGCTAATTTCTTTCTGGACTGACAGTGGGTAGTTGAGGAAGGAAAAAAGTATATCAGATGATGATATTAGTGCCAAATACTATACTTTTTACTTTGATAAAACAAGATGATGGCAGCCTGTCAAATGGCACTAAGTGACATAATATAATTTTATAATAATTATTTGATGGACACTCTGGGAATGAAAACTTTATAGTTATATTTAATTTTGCTACTAGTTCACATTTAATAATGTTATGAAGTATGTCTCTTAAATGGTAATACTTACACATTAAGTGGCCTATGTTACACAACATAAAATATTACCAAAAATTTCATAATCAAGATATTTTAAAAAATGCTCCACATATGTACTTTACATTCTACTTGCAAACAGGTACTGATATACTCTCAGTAGCCAGCCCTATAATAATGGTTTTGGTTTAGAATTCATAGGTAGCTTAGGTTCCTAGATAGAAAGCAAAATATGCAGATGCAATTTTGGTACCAATAACTTATTTTTCATCTTTGGTGGGAACTTCTTAGACATTAGGAATCAGCTGTTGCATCTGGGTGCGTGGACGTTTGTCCGCCAAGGAACCTTTCCTTCATGTCTGGCAGCAGCATGGTGGTTTCATTTAGGGAGCTATTTCTCGCCCATCTGAGTGGCTCATGTGGGGTTAATTCCCCTCTTGGGGATGACCGTAGTCTACCTGGGAGGGTCACAGTGATGAACTGGCTCAGGGATTGCTATGAGGTGTGCCGTGATCAAAGCTCAGAAGAGCTCTCTTCTCACTGGAACTGCTGTGTTGGGAGAGTAAGTCTATAGTTTCCCACCACCTGAAGATAACATTTCAGACAATGAAACCCACAGAAAGCAAGAGACAGAAGAGAGATAATCTGAGGACAAAGATCGAGCAACTAGATTAAGCTATTCCTGAAGTTCAGAATATCCCTGGATGCCCCATTTGCCAACACACACACACACACACGCACACACACGCATGCTTTTATATTTAAATTTTTTTTTTGCACAAGCCAATTCCATTTGGATTTATATCACTTGAAACAAAAGAGGCCCCACTAATAGACAGCATAAGCATTATGAGAATGCCTCACACGTTACAGATGTCCAAGTCAATACTTGTTAAATCTAAATTGCCAAACCCTTCCACACATACCCAACGCTTTTGCTTTGAGGATGTTTATCATATCTGCAGCCTGTGAAGACAGAGGGCTTTAGAGCCCATGGGGTCATGGCAGGAGGGCCTCCTGGGAACATATTTTCCATGACTCACATGAGTCCTAGTATTATAATCCCAGAATATTAAGGGATTTGCAGAACTTTGAACTTACTTTGGGTGAGTTATCCTCCCCCTCCAAAGTCAGTCTGAATACTAGGACTTGTCATCAGGCCTCTGAAGCCCTTCTGGATGACCAGAGAAGAGTCTGCAGCACAGTTTTCCCAAGTGTGTTACTGGGAGCACTAATTCCATCGGGAAGAGAGAAAAATATTTACCTATCATATTTTCAATTTAGTTCTTTTTTATTTCTACTGTAGGCCTTTTCAGAGCCTTAACACTTAACAACCAGTGGGCATGTGAATTGACAAAGTTAATAGGCAAATCTTGGTCATGGGGTTCATTCTTTAGTCTTAGGGTTCTATGGAATGCACTTTGGGAAATGTTACACTATAATATATGCTCTTTGTGATTTCTGTGCATAAAGGCCTGAGTGGTTTGTGAGTATTTACTCATCATGTAATAGTGGCAAGGAGAAAGGCAGAGTCACACAGTATAAAGTAAAGGATTTAGAATTGCCAAGACCTGGATTCAAATCTGGCTCCACTGTTAGCTCTACATGACCAAGAACAACCATCCTACGTAAGTCACGATGCCAGACTGGGCAAAATGAGAAACACGCAATTTACTGCATCGACTTAACTGAAAGCTTAGTGCAGGGAGAACTTATTCTAATACACACCACTCAGACCCTAAGTTAGCCTGGTATATGTCTGAACCCAGCTTCAACCACTTACTAGCTATGTGACCATGGCAAATTACTTGACCTACCTAAGTCTCAATTTCACCTTTTGTAAAAGTGGGGTAGAATGTTAATTACATCATAGGAGGTATTAAATGAGGATTAGATTAAATAATGCACATACAGTAGTTATTGCAGTCCCTGCTACTTGAAATGCAATACCAAGTTCTTGTAAGTTGCACAATATCAAATCACCTTTCATAGGTTTAAAATGATTAAATAGAAGAATTCATATTGGTTGGTTCATTATCACAGTGTGTGAAGTGTCTGGTATAGCTTCTGACAACCATCCATCATTTGTTTATCTGGTAAAAAAATCAATATTTATTTAGGGTTCTCTGGTCAACTCATCATATGTATTTAGTGCCTTTTCTTTATGCAGGGAGCAGGCCAGACCAAGAAAAGGAAGGTGACTAAGACACAGACCTTGCCTACAGTAAATATGGAGCAGACTGAAAAGGCAGGCAATGATAGCTCACTTTTTACTTAGTTCTGTCTGGAACACATAAAAGGATGATCACAAAACAAGGTGATGAAGAGCAATGAGAGAAGTGCATACAATGGGGCCGCCATACCAAGGATGGGATTCACAAGGGCCTAACAAATGATGGCTATTTTTACCCACGCACAAGGCGAGCACAGATTTGGCCTTGGCACATGCTTTATTAATTAATTAATAAATACACTTCTGTAAACTACTCCGAATTGTTTATTGCCAAAGGCTTAAGGGAACAGCCAATCAGAATACAAACACCTCAGCATGTTCAAGTTAAAGCACTCCACGGAACACAGAATTATGGTTCTACTATGTTTCTTTCCTCATATAACAATATAACAATATAACAATCATCTCTCCTAAAACAATGCCTGATTTTAAATGCAGTAGACTTGGATTGTGCCAAACAGCTGTGCTCTTGGTCCCTCCATATAATATTGCTATCACAGAGATAAGATACTGTACAGCAAAAATTTATTCCTCGTAACTGATCCTACACTCCGAGGCATTTTTTGTGTTTTCTTGCATTCTGAATGTGGGCATTGGTAAGTGGTTCACTGTTCCATTTCTTTCTACTTTAATAGATTATATTGACATATTCTGGGAATTTCTCACTTCCCTTCTAGCTAGAAGCTCCCACCAGCATACCACAGGTATTTGGGGTTAGAAAGTGAGTGGGTATGGGTCCAGCAGTTATAGAGGAAGGAATATAATCAGATCCTGGTGTGCAGATTGTTTTTTTTTAGCTTGCAGATTCCCTCCTTCCGGTGTTTCAGCTTTCAAAGGCTTATGGTAGTTTAAAGGCAAGGCAATCCTCTTATAAGTGCACAAATTGTCATGATTATAGGAACAAGTTGTAATTGTTTCTAGCAAGTTTTTAAGAGTCTTTGATGTTACGATCAGTGTTTTATATGTTAGTATATTGATAGGGCTGCTTATTTGCTTGTTCCCTTGTATGCTTTTATGGTTTCTAGATTCAATGTGCAAATAAGTCTTTGATCTCAGTAGGTCTATTTGGTTAAAAAAGAAAGCTACAAGAAATTAAACATGAGAAGCACAAGGTTTTGCAATATTTACGAAGAAGTAAGATTAGAGATTTCACTGGAAGAGTACAGGACTTGGGCCCATAACTTGAATACGGGGAAAAGTGCCCTAACCCATAGCACACGAAGAGGGGCCTGTGCTCCGGAGAGCTAGGCCCCTTACGTGCCATCACAGAGCTTCCGACGCCTTTGTAGCCAAGGCGTAGCTGTATGACGCAGTCTAGGTTGATGTCACACTGAGCAAATCAAAGGCAGTGCTCTGCATGCTGTCAGTTTCCTTTTTCCCATTTGCCTCCTGCCCTTCAGAAAGCACCACGGGGAAGAATTCTGTCTTTGCAAGGGTTTCACTTTCAGCTATCCTTCCCTCACAAGTGATTTCAAAAACTGGCTGGAAGGTAGTGCCTCCTGGAGCATGCACCTTGACATGAATAGCTACATATCAAAGGAATTTACTTTTTTTGACAGATAATGCCTAAGAGAGGAATCTGGGATTTCATCAAACCAGCTATCAATAAAACGAATAGCAAGGAAGGTACTAGTCAAGCCACTGAAATACAGGGTGAGGTAAATGTATACAGTGCTAAGTAATTAATGATACGATACTTTTTGTTTCATCTTATATAGAAAATAGACCAGTAGGCTTTGCTGAAAACACAGGTCAGAGAGATTCATAAGGGAAAAGGGAAGAGAATGGGTCACATTCTACTTTGTAGTCCCATTCCAGCTCATTTGGTGTGTTGTGCAATGCTCAGGTTTCAATACTTCCAAAGAGAGATGGCAATGATCTTGCATTTACCTTTGCTGTACACAATGCAGTTGTTTTTATTGTCTTCCACTCCTTGCCAAGTCACATCCAACAGCCACTTGGGACCAGCAGTCAGCACCATTGGGACCTGAGCCTTTGTCTTCTGCAGAAAGAATGATAACAAACAGATGCCATTTGCTTGTGTTGATTAAAAACTTGAATAATAATGATACTAATCATTTTATTTTTGCAAACAACTAAATCTCCCACACCATAATCCAAGTCCTTATTCCCCAGCCTCTTGATATCTTTTTAAGATGACAGAAGCTGTAAGGCTTTACTGCTTTCACTAATCTGAATGGTAGAATTATTATCAAAGATTTTTTTTTCCCCTAAATGATACTGGATCAGATCTCTGAGATTAGACAGATCTCTTGAGGCTCTGAATTATAAAGAGGATGCAGATGACTTTCATTGCAAAGAGCAGAGTGTTTAGAAGTGAACTTTAGACACATTGTACTTTACTATCAACAGGATCTCACTATTTCCTGAAACAGACAGGAAAGAATTTAAAGAATCAGGATCTATTTCAAAGCTCTATCCTGAGCAACATTTATATTAGAGTAGGAATTTATTCTGAATGAATAATGAAATCCACCCAAGCTCCTTTGCTAAGTGTGGATATGTAGTCTGACTGTAACTGAAATAATACTAATGCTAGTGATTCACCATACATTGTCTCCATTAAGACTATAAAAGGGAATTGTGAATAAATTCAAATGCAGAACAACTAATGCATAGCATCCTTGCTCTGAGAAGCATAGGAGCGGGGAGATGAGCACTCTAGTTCTAACAAAATATTTTCAGTATGTATTTTAAATGTAAGGCTCAAAAGGTTCACCATTTTAGGCTGTCTGGCCCTCAAACTATCTGTCTTTAACTATGTTAACCATGGTAAGAAATAAACTGGAAAGGAAAAAAGTAAGCCTTAAGCAAGACTGTTGTTTCCCAGTGAATCACAGTGAATGGGCATTCAGACTTTTATCATCCACCAGCCCATGTCTGCATATCAAACATCATGAAACCACAACACAGAGTACAATACAAGGGTCTCAAGGTAATTTCTGAATTGAGTTTTCAGCTAGATATGATCCTGCTAAAGAGAACTTAGCCCATTCTGGGAGTTTCTTACATGTAATATGCTATCATAAATTTCCCAAATTGGCTTTCAAATGTATTCACTTGAGGAGCTCCATGTCATCTGGCCATTTCAAATCTCTCAGGAATCTGGAACACCCATTTCACCCACCAAATATCAACAAAGACAGTGCATGAGCCATGGATCAAGTGTTAGCTGCAAAACCGTATTAAACACTACCAAGAAGCAATGCTAGTGCATTTTTTTGTAGTATCAATTGTAAGAGGTAAAACACCATAAAATACACTAAGTAGTGGGAAAATCAACCATGATGGATACATTAAAAAATTCTGCAAAAAAATTACTTCAAATATTAAAATAGAATAGGGGGTAAATCAGAGCAATTGTAAGAAACAGTAGCATATTGATTTTTTATTTTCATAGTCTGATTCACTTTAAAGTCATAGTTTTTCAACTACATTTCTTAATATTTGGCAAGTATAACCAGAGAAAACAGTATTCTGAAAGTGCTGTTGGAAAAGAAGTAATTTTATAGTTTAATTTTGTTTTTTTTACAATCTAGGCAAACATATTTTCAAGTTGTCCCTATGATTTGAGTGACCATTTTTATTTATTACTGTTTTTAAAATAGAATTTGCAGACAAACAAGCTTCTTCAGTCTCAAATGATGGGGCTGCATATCCAATGAAATATTAGGTCTTCATCACACATACTGAAGCTCCTTTTGATACTAGAGAAACAGGCAAGTCTACAGATCAGGGTCAGCAGGTCTGAGCACTAAGCATAGCTCACAGGAGAGCCCATCATTTTGGTGAACTATGTATAGGGGATTTAGTGGTCTTATTTATAAATAACATCTGCTCTCTACTGCTTTTTAATAACAGAATTCAGCAACAGGAACCTGGCCCCATTTCTCCTGTATTCTCTTATTTCATGAAAAGACATGCATTTAAAATTATTGAATCTTTATACTCAATAGTTCTTAAAGCCACATAGACTTCTACACAGTGAGTCAGCTGTTACAATTTTCCATAGGTAATCCAAAAGTAGATATTGATTACTTGAATTTTCTAGGGAACCTTTTAATGTAAAGTAAATCCATTAATTTGCTGATACCACAATCTTTCATTCATTTCACAAACCAACCAACCACCGCAGTCTTGTGCTTGGTGATAGGACTACATGGGTCCCTTGGGGTGAAGGTTACAGAGACATAAGAAAAAAAGTTTAATATAAAGCAAAAAGTAGCACAGCAGGGAATGCAAAGTCATGTGTAAATTATTTAGGGGTCAATGAAGGGCAAGAGAGAAATTCTTTGAAATATGGGAAGATATTAGTGAGGAGGTAACATTCAGGTAGGATCTTACAGGATAAATAGGAAGCATTTACAATTGATGGCAACAGCATGGGCAAAGTCTGAGCAGTATGTAAACGACTCATGTACAGGAAATAATAAGTAGTTCTGGGACTCCGTTTGAAGTGCTTATGAAGTCTTTAGAGCTGTTCTTTGTATGTAGATAAGCATTAGCTATCATCATCATAAAAAGCATTAATATAATATCATTATTGATGATTGGAAGGGACATGGGTATGTGTCTGAGAGGCCAGGTTAGTAACAGATTTTGAAGGACCTTCTCATATCAGGCAGAATATTTGTACATAAGTCTCTAAGCAGAATTCCAATGAAGATTGTTTAAGCAGAAAGAATAGGGTAATTATTATTTATGCTACTTGTGCAGGTATTTGGTTAGACACTTCCCTTATTTATTTAGTCCTCATATTTAGTCCTCGAAGAGTTAATAATTTCTTTTAGGTTAAATAGTTGGTATGAGCCAAAGACCATATTTATATTTAGCTTTGTTTCCAAACTTACCAATCCTAGGGTGACCAATTATCTGGGTTTTCCTGAGACTAAAGGGTTTCCCAGGATGCTGGACTTTCAGTGCTAAAACTAGAAAGTCCTGGGCAAACTGAGATGAGTTGTAAATGTCTATCCTTACTAGTACTACTATTAAAACAATATTTGTGGTTTACATCTACTGAACACTTGCTAAATGTTAGATGTTGTACTTCCCCTGAATTATCGTTTAGATTTTTACAACTCAAAAAAATCCTCCATTTTGTACATGTGCAAATAAAGATTTAAAGGAGTTAATTTTGTGACACAAGTAAACATAGTTAATATATTTCTTTAATGGTAAGCTAGGCATTACATCTTTTAAAACTTTGGAAACATTTCTTATGTTTGGGCACAGGTAGAATGTGACTTACTAAGAAACTGAATTGAAGGGAAAAGCATTCTTTTAGTCTAAATCAGTAAAGCAAAAGCAAAATTGTAGCAAAGAGTTGCTGAAAGCTATACCCAAGCTCTAAAAGTAAATAAAAAGTAGATAAAAAGAAATCTCAAGGGAACACTTATTACAGTTTTGAGGAGGTAAGTCAATTTCCTTTTTGAAGAAGTCAACTTTTATAGAGATTGACTGCCTTAAAAGAAGATTACCAAGTATGAGAAGGAAGGAGTTAGGCAGGATTATATGAAATCTACACTTCAGCAAAATCCATGAATTGAATATAACAATAATATCCACATCGATCATTAGATTCACTTTCCCATGTCTCTATCATAAGGATTCATACACATCTACAATGTTAAGAGCTGGAGTTTAAAATTCAATGAGTTTAATTCCTTAATTTCACAAATAAAGAAAGAAAGGAAAGCCAAGATGTTTACCTAGCATCCTACAAAAGATACCGTTGGCACAATATATGAGGAAAAGAGAGTGGCTACAAATGTTATGGTAGTCAGAAAAATGCCTCCCTACGGAGGTTCATGTCCTAATTTCCTCCAACATGTGAGTATGTTTGTTTATTTGGCAAAAGGGATTTTAAAGATACAACTAAGGTTTGGGACCATGAAATGGTGAGACTGTCCAAGGTTATCTCAATCTAAATACATGAGTTCTTAAACGTAGAAGAGGAAGGCAAACAGTAGAACAAAGAGGTTTGACATGAAAAGGACCTCACCTGCCTTTGCTGCTTTTGAAGATGGCATACTGAGGCCATGAGCTAAGGAATGGCTTCTAGTTACAGACAACAAGAAAATGGGAACCTCAATTCTGCAACCTCAGGGATCTGAACTCTGTCAACAACTCAAATGATGGGAAATGTGTTCTTCCCCAGAATCGCCAGGAGGAATGCATCCTGCTGACAACTTGATCTTAGTCTAGTAAGACGCTTACTGGACTTCTGATTCACAGAACTATAAAATAATAAATGTGTGTTGTTTTAAGCCATTAAATTTGTGGTAATTTGTTTCAGCAGCAATAGAAAACTAATATGAAAGGCATTCAGATTTACTGACCTGTAGTTTCAAAAGAATGACGTGAGTTCCTTATCAAATGTGCTTGAAAATGTTAAACAACTTTCCCTTATAACACCAAATTTACATTGTCACTCTACAGCCATTAACTATATGTTTTTGCCTTAAAGTATAAGGAAACAGTGGTGACTATAACAATTCCTCTTTCTATAATTAGGGGCTTAAAACATTTCATGATTCACTGTTGACTTTACAGTTGAAATGAAGCAGAAAGAATATTACTCTTCTTGAAGTCAGATGATCTAGGTTTGAATCCTGATACGTGCTATGCACAGGCTCTGTGATCCCTTAAACTTGAATGATCTGAGCTTCAGAATGTCCACGCACAAAACAGGGCCAATAATCTCTATGTCAAAGTTTATTGTATAAAGCAATGAGTGCTGTTTAGTTCACTGTAGATCCACATCAAGGTTGTTGAATAGCTGCCTGAATAAATGACCTAAAAAAAAGTCCACAAAACCACTTACTGAAATCTTATTCTTTCTTAGGCACTGGTAATGGCTTGTAGTGATTAGAATGGAAATCAAGACAAAAACTCTATTATCCAGTTTAAAAGGAATGATAGTTATTAGAGTTGTTGGTCAGTGATTTTCAACTCTCCATTTTCCAGGTCTCTTTTAAAGTTAGGTATGGCTTATGACTTCATGGCCTATGACTTCATTTGACCAATGAAATCAAACAAGAAAGGACTCATACCACTTTCACATAGAAACTGTAAGATCTAATGGACTCACCATCATACTTTGCCTTCCTGAAGTGTTCATGGAAGCATGTAAAGGAGTATGCCCTGGCAACAATAATGGCCGTGTAACATAAAAGAAGTACACCTTTTTACAGAGCTATTGTGATATTAGGGTTGCTTGCAACCTCAGGAAAACCTAGCTTATACTCACCACCAAAAGGTTTTCTTCACTTTTTCCCTATTGTATCATGGGTTTTTACAGGTTAAAGTTTGTACTTTATCTATATCTAGGCAGTCTCTTCCAGCAATAAATCAATTCAAACTGCATATGACGAGTAACTGAATTTCAGTTAAAATGGAATGTTTTAAAAAGAAAAAGAAACTCCACATTGTAACTTAGAAAAATCTGCACTCCTGGACACTGTTTGAACCCAGAGTTTCATGCTTAGACAGCTTACAACTAGACAAACTTGACAAGGACAGAATGGGTCAAAAGTGTCATTTCTCAGGAATAATTAGAATCATCTAATGTGGATAAAAGAGGTCAAACTAGCATCCACTTCTCACTAACCTTTGGAGTTACTGGACCAACAAAGGAGGTAGCCTTCAATAAATGTTTATACTCAAGCCAAAAGGTTAATGGAGATAAAAGTAGACAGCCCAAAGGTAAAGAACAGAGGATAATTCTAACCCAAGAAACTGGTGACATAATGCTGTCTTAGGGATTCCAAATTCTGCTGGAAATATTTGTTGAAGATTTCCAAAATGAGATTTAGGAAGAGCTGGAAGCCTTAGGAAAATCTGACTGATGAGAAGAGCCTGACATTGCAGCCTTTTAAAAGAACTGTAAGTGCCATCTAATGGAAAAATTTGCCTTCTTTGACTTTAGTTTGGGAAATATAACAAACTCTCATTAGAGAATCTCAAGCCAATGCCATGAGGTAGTTTGATGCTGATGAAAAATGATCTTGATAAGTTGCTTCCATAACTGGGTAGTAGATGGAAAACACTGAGGCCTGTTCGGCAAAATCCATAGTTGTTTTAACATTTCATAGCTATTTCTATTCTCTCAGCTATAAAAACATTAGATAGTAGGCACAGAAAATTTTCCAAATTACTGTAGACATTAAATGTATATAGTTAGAACCAGAAAAATGCCAGTTTCCCTCAACTGAATTATTCTGTACATCTAAATGGAAAAAAATATGGTACTGAAAAGGGGTTTGACATTGTACCTACCACAAGGAAAATTTTATAGTAAAAGTTTCAGTTACTGTATCCAAGCAGTTCTCCACACTGATCAAACTCAAATTCTACCTAACAGTCACGAAAACATTGTATCACTCTCCCTTTAATTCTGTGAAATCTCTAGTGAGCTTGATTCAAAAAATTCCCTTCACCAACAGCCTAATGTATGACAACGGAGCAATTTAAAATCTTGGACTACCTGGAGTGGGTAGAAATGTCAAGTAATAATTCAACACCCTACACAATCGTATTTTCAGTAATTCTGGCCATGGTATATGGTCTCAACATTATTGATTTGACTGGAACTATAAAACTTTTAGTATGATGATTTGCACCTAATAAAACTCTGCTTTTTAGTAAATATCCTTTAAAAAGTTATACAGGACATTATGTGAGTGTTGGAGCTTGATGCTACTGAGGCACATCTTTTTTCTTTCAGGAAATAGAGTTTTATTTTAAGCTACATAAACAGAATTACTCTACTCTATGTGGACCTGAAGGGTCAACATCATATGTGTGATGATATAAATACAGGTTCTCAGGATAACACCCAAATGATCTCCATGACTAATTAAAGCCAGATATCATTCAGACATGACTACATAGATCATGTGCTTCCATTTAAAATACGGCCACTAACCTACCCTGGGATATCCCTTGAAAGTTGCCATCTTCCTTTTGTTTATTGTGTTTAAAAACTAGGAAAGAGAGTGTGTGTGTACTGTACAAAGAGATTTAAACAAGTAACTTGAAGAATTTCCAAACTCAAACCAAGTATCTACAGTTACTGTGTAAGAAAGAACAAAACTCAATTTAGTAAAAGATTATCAAATTGGCATTGCTTGAAGAAAAAAAAAGATGTGCTAGACACATTTGCAAATTCAAGCTCAAAAAATTAAGAATACTCTTAAATTAGAAAATACATAAAAAGTCTAAATTGGAAAGACATCAGTAATGTGCTATAACAAGAACCACTACACTAAACCATTATACACAAATAGATTTATGAATGGAAATCCGAGGAAGGTTTCATTAGAATAGTGGTTTTTTGAGCACAGTTCTGCAAAATATCCATTAAGGATAGCATGAGAGTGAAATTCCAGAGAGCTTCTGCTAACGAATGTCTTTAAGATCACTGTGGTATGTGGGATCTCAAATATGATAAAAGACTTTTCAAAAACAAAATGAGTGTGAAATAAAATGATAGAATTCTTGGCTACTATATCTATACTCCTTATGTCAAAGAGAGTTTTATCTCTATGAACCAAAAATTTAAATAATCATTATCTCTGGGGTATATTTGCTTTTAGTTCTCAAAATAGTTGAAATCCATTATCTTAACATGAGTCATTGCTTAAATATAAGAACTTGAATATAGAAATAATGATCTTTCAGGAAAGGGAACACAAATAGCTCCACAAATACAAGCCATTAAAACAATCTCTTTAGTTCCAAATAAAAAAAATCATTTCATGATATTTAGAAAAAAAATAAAAAATGATTATCCAAGAGTACTCATACTAAAGATACAGATATTCCATTTTTCAAATGGGAGGCATCTCTAAATGAATAATAAACATCTAAGTTACCCAGATATTTATTATACTTTCATTTAAAAAGAAATAGACTCATTTCTCTTTCCCTTTTGCCAACTTGACTCCCACAGTCTCATCTGTTCTCCACATATATTTGGCTCCAAAGTGGAGCTACTCCCTCCAACCTGGCAGCCATTAACTTCAACCTTTTATTTTATACGGCTCTGAAAGTCACAGAGTGTTTAAGGAGTGCTGTTATGCTCCTGGCAGAATTTCCGGGCTTGCGATGTGCAAAAGAATGTTAGTACTGAAACCTTGGGAAGGGAAAGTAAATTTCTCTGGAGCATTCCTTCTCACATAAAGCCGCGGCAGGGTTCAGGGATCTGAACAGCCGCGGTCCAGCTGTGTGACTTGAGGCCAATCACTTAACCTCTCAAGGCCTCCTCTTCCTCCTCTGTAAGATGATCTCGTATGTGCTTATAACTTGACAATAAGATCCTTATAAGACTTTCTACTATGGAACTTTTGTCAAGCCTAAACTCAAATTCTGACTGTGGATAAGATATATAGGAAAATTCAACACACTGGGCTTCTACTTACTGAAGAAAGTGCTACTATTTTTATGGTGAAGCAACAAATGACACCGTTCTTATTATTTACTAAGGTATTTTAATACCAAAGAAAATGGTGTGGTCAGAGAAACTGGTGTGGACAAAATAAAAACTGAGTATTAAAAATTATAGAGGGTGTAATAGATGTACATACACACATTCAACTATCAATGGCCTACTTACACATAAAAATACTGGGTCAATTCTATTTAGAAGTCTCTTCTTGAAATTTACCCCAAAGACACTCTGTGGAAGAGAGAAAAAGCCGTATCCTGCACAAAGCCATTCTCAGATACTGAGCTATGTCGGTTCCTCATGAATTAGTCCACTGCAATATGTAATGAATTTTGGCCACCTTTTAGACTGTTTCCTCATTTTTACCATTTTATTCTATCTTAATGTCAACCACGTCCCTAAAAAAAAGGGCTATATACAAAGGGTTTTTCCTTTTTAATATGTTCTTTTCATGATTTGTACCCTTATGTCCCTGTATAATCATAAATTACTAAGAACTCACCTATATTTTGAGCTTAAAATTTACCTGATATGATGATATTTCAAACTGATGGGGATAGTCTATGGCAAAACTGGAAGAGCATGAGTAAGAAAGGTATTCCTCTCCAAGAGAAAAAAATATGATATTGTTAAACTACATAGTATAGGTGCTGTGATAAATGCAGCATCTTTTGGGAAGGCAGATTTTTATGACACAAGTTATGGAAAGCTAGGTTTGGCAAAGTAGTTGGCAGAAGAATGAAAGTGCTACAGAATAGTCAAGAAAACTTAATCTAATATGTAAGATGTTTAACAACAAGAGTATTGCAAACACTTAAGTATCTAAGGTAAGACTGAGCATGAGGGTTGTTTTCAGCATTTTTCTCCTCATCGACAGATGAAGAAGAACTATACCAATTCTGCATGTTCAGAGAATAAAAGTCAAGTGCTCAATTTATGAGGGTTGGTCCCCCATTCTGGAGGCAGGGAAAACTTGCTTGCTATGGGGGGAAACAATAAGGAGAGGATGCTAACCAATGAAACAGATTCACCTCCACATGCTCCCAGTCCAGGGGGCCTTTGTTTAGTTATCTGTGGGTCTGGGGCAACTTAAATGAGAATGATATGAAATCAGACAGTGAAACAGACCTTTATTAATACTTTCCCTGGACAAGTTTTTCAAACCTTATTCTTTCCCAAAGGAATAGAAATATGAATAAAAGCATCGATGTGTATGTTGGAAAGAATTACTTAAATCATATTAACGTGAGAAGCATATCTATTGAAATTTAATGGTTGGGTGCAAATACTAGGGGTTAAATTCTGCATTTAAATGCATGCCTATCACATTAAAACTTGGAACAAGTTGGTTTACATTGTCCAGATGTGGTTTCTGCCAAAAACAATGTAATCTCATTTATAAAACCATTCCAATTAGTAATAACCTATCAGAAATAACAACTTATTCTTGGAATACTCAATACCACTTGAATTTTGAGAGGCTTATTGATTAGGTTATTCTGCTTTTACGATAATCACTTTATACTTACTAGAATTTTACTTTACTAGAATATACTTTACATTATTAATTCAATAAATATTTATTAAATATCTACTACACAGGAAACAAGAGAGAAGAGTTATATTTCCTCTAGATGCTCACACTGTCTTGACAATAAAAATATCTAAATGATAGACACATCGATTATTTAAACCACTATTTATAATCAGGCTCATGTTTTAAGTATATGACTGATAGATTTGGAAATCGAACATATATGTGATGGCTCATGACCAAACAACAGTGTAGCAACAGATAAGAAGTGATTAATAGAATCTTTTCAAGTGGATCTTCATGACTATTTAGGATGACATTTCAGTTTCAAAATTGAAAACACTGAGGCTTCTTCCAATATGGATTGAAAGTCTATAAAGTACAGATTATATTTTTAGTAACAAAGTCCAACACCTAACATAAAAATCTTCATATACATATCTTGGTTTAAGCTGTGTACTTCCAACTTCCATCAAATATCAATTTACTCTACACCTATTTAATTATTCTTACTGCTAAATGAATTATATCATAAAAATATATTATAAAATATATATGAAAAATATTTCAGAACTTGAAATACTTTGGGAAATGTAGCCAAGATAAATTCTGTATATACCATTTTAAATGTATACTCATTATCTCACTTAATATGCTTTATTAATAGTCAAGAGATGGTTTAAAAACGTACACTTTGGCGCCAAGCTGATTTCCACCATGAGTCCATCACTTAGTAGTTGTATGGCCTTAGACAAGTTACTTAACTACTGTGTCTCAGTTTATCTCCAAAATAAGTATAATAAAATTATTTATGTCATAAGGATTATTTTGAAAATTAAATTAATGTATTTAATGGACCTAAAGCAGTACCAGGTATGTTATTCTATGCATACCTGCATAGACTTATGTTTCTACTAAAAAAATATGTTTTCACAGAAATGCAGAATTCCCAATAAAGTAAGAATTTTTTGGCTGGGTAGAAAAATAACACATTTCCTCAATATATGATTGATGACATTTTATTAAGCATAAACTAGGTGCTGCACTACTTTTTAAATTAATTTTCACAATTCTGTAAGATGCTATTATGCCCATTTTGTATAGGTAAAAACTGAGACTAAAATGTTAAACAGTTTGTTCAAATTCACATTGCTAGAAACTGCCTTAACAATGAATTGCCTTCTATTTTTCTCTTTGCAAATCTATAAGAAACTGAATTTTGTTCCATCATGTTAAAGCAATATGAATCTTTTTAGGAATTGTGTTAAATATCAATTCTTCATGTTCATGAAAACTAACTTAAATAATCTGTGAGTCAGTGGTTAGCAGTTCTGTTTTGCATTATGAATGATTCCTAGCTGCACTTTGTGTAAGCTAATTGCATGGTGTCTCATTAATAATCTTCAAGGTTTTTCAAGCTGTGAAATGTATAGCTTTGTAGTGAATTATTTCTAACATTTGCACAGTTTTCTTGAAAGTCTATTTGAGATACCAAATATCAGTATTAGACATCAAGTAGGTATAAGGGGACTAGAATTCAACACAGTTTAGTGAGTGAGAGAATAAATATTGAAAAACGATAAATACTTTCATTTTTATGACTGCAAGTATTTTCATACATGGAGAAATGGGTATAGCTTACAATGGATACAAATTGCTTATGTTAATATTTTCAATCATGCAGAATTTATGTTGAGATTCAGGAGGATACTTAGACTAAAATTCCCTCAATTCAGCACTGATTACACAAGACTAATGAAGAATGGATTCTCATGGTGCTCATCTGATCAACAGACATAGTAAAGCCTCATCACAATACTTCGTGGCGAGGCATCAGGGTACCTTCTGGGCTGCAAGGAGTCCAGCCAGGCCTTCATGCCTAACTGCTCAGTTCTATTCTTCAGCACCTCTGGATGCACTCAGGTAAGGAACTTAACCTGCACTGGCCAGTCTTGGCTCACCAGTGGAGGATTCACCACTTGGAGAAATGCTTCAGGTTGGATTAAGTTAGCATGTTCTCCTCAGCTTACACTGAGTTGCTCACAGGTAGATTAGACAAAAACACAGTCAGCAGTTTCACGTGCCAGCAGAAGTTCAAGGTCAAACTAGGAAGTCATAGGAAGCCTTGGTCAAAAGCACTGGGTGGAAATAAGGCAGAAGTGAAAAAAAAGGTAATTTTATTGACTCAGTGAGTCTGAAATCAATTGTAATCCAAATATTATTCATGGTATACTGACAATATTTGCTACATTGTGATGAACATGCCGAGGAAAAGAAGCAGAGACCTCAGTTCACATCCTGTGGATTTAACAGAGGCAGTTGACACAGTGGCTAAAAGCATGGGCTCCACAGTCAGACTGCTTAGGTGTCAACCCTACCTTTGCTACTCATCTATGCTGTGACCTTGGTCAAGCAGTTCCACTGTACATCAATTTCCTTATCTGTAAAATGGGAATCACATCCGATGAAGCTGTTGTGAAGATGAGATTAATACTCATAATCACTTACACTGGTATCTGACAAATACTAAGTGCCCATCTATAATCTTTATGCATTGATTTGAGGAAATGGGGGAGAATTTAAGAAATAAATACCTGTGAAAAGTCTTATGCCTATTTAATTTATTCGATCCAGCCATAAATGTAATGATCAATGTGGCACAGTATAAATGTGTAAGAGATTATATTACTTTGACCAGTATTTTTGCTTTTTATCTATTTAATAGACTAGTGGGGAAACAATCTCACCACTACTATCACAATGAAATTATTTTAATGGCATCTAAACAGTAGTTGAATAAAATTTTACCTTGCATAATGAAAAGCCTTTCTTATTAGTTATAAAATAACTTAGTCTGTTTAAATTACTCCAAATTTTCTACTTATAGTATTTACTGGTATCTGTGAGAACTGAAAGTTTGCTGATAGGGCATCTGGGAAATTGAAAAGGCTCTGGACACTGAGTTCCTAATCATGCCATTCCCCTGCCGTGGCTTCTAAATTGAGAATTCCTGAGCTAGTCCAAAATTTTTAGAGTATACAATTTTTCATACACCATATGCTACGACAAAGCCTTAAATTTAAATACCATAGTCTTAAGTACTTATTTAAATTTTTCAATATGACTCATTTGTCAGTTACAAGAAAACCAAGCCAAACACAGAGCGAAATCCCCCATAATTACAAAGACCATGACTTTTCCTTTAGGTGTCCATTTCATGTCCCTATGCCAGTTATATACATATTCAAAAATGACTGGAGAATTTACCAAACTTAGGTTTGGTTCAAACTTTGTCACTAAGTGGTTGGATTACCTTGGGGAAAATATATCACTTCCCGGAGCCAATTTCTTCATTTATAAAGGAAAAGACCAGGACCCCAGGACTTGTAGGGTACCTTCTGGGCTCTAGGAGACTCCATGCACTCCAAAAACACTCATGAAACTGACTTGTCTAGTGTTATTCAGCCTTTTAAAATCTGTGCTTTCCTTTCTTGCTGTTAAAAACAAATTCATGCTTTCCTTCAATATTTAGCAGTTTAAATAAGCACAGTGGCTATAAATACATTAAAGAAATAACATAACAATGCCCTATCCCTTAGGAGCAAAGACAGTCTCTTCAACAAATACACATAGTTCTATGGGTCCTCTGATGGGCTCCTCTCACATTTGAGAATCACAAAACAATGTCACTAATTCACAGTAAAGTGGATTTTCCCTCATCAGCTTTGCAGAAAGGAAAGGTAAACTACAAATTCAAATGGAGTTTGCTCTGCCTCTTGATTTATGCAGAGCAAAATGCCTTAATTTACTGCTCTGTCTTCCATATCCTTTGGTACTGTGCATCCCAGGTAAGGCAATAGCTTAAGCAAATATTTCTATGCTGTGCTGTTATGGACAAAGTCAAGTGCCAGTTTCTAACAACCAAGACTCTGAGGTTTTTTCTGTTTTTTGTTTTTTTATTGTTACTATCCTTCAGTGTTGTAGAAAGCAACCTTCTTACTACAGGCACTCCATGAATACTTTTCAACTGTTACTGAGAAGGGCACAACATAAAAGATACACAGACCAACTTCCATTTTGGAGAAAATCACACTATTCTACAAGATATGGAAAAAAGTTTGGTAGTTTTGCACTAGACCAGTTTAAGCTACATTAAAGTAAACTCAGTGATAAGCCAGTTGACAGTAAAATCTCAAGCATGAGCAATGGCATTATGTCTTCATTTGTTACATATAATACTCTGTGGATTATAAATAAAACGGATAATTTTAAAAATCCCTCTTATTGAATTACTGTGAATTGACTAAGCATATGCAACAAAATCAAATTATCTTATAGTTTTCCTGTCTTAAAAGCAAAGATTTGGGGTTGGGGAGAAGGAGAAAGGGGAGGGAGTGGAACCAGTGATAAAAATGAAGGGTCCAGTGTGGGACTGGTACGTGTAGAATCCATGTATCATTAAGACTCAACAAACAGCTCTGATCAGAATCTAAGTGATGGGAAACAGCTTGTAGCTTCGAGATTAGCTGCTTCATACTATTTTTGAGTTAAGCCAGCACAAGAAATATCATGAATGCATAATTATAATTATGCATTAGAATATGCATAATGATCTTAAAATCGGTAAACAAAGAAAAGGTAACAATTTCTCAGCTATTTTAGGTATTCTGCTATAGAAGAAAAAATATGAGTAAGACTTTAGGGAGTGGTGACCCTTACTGAAACTTTATTGCATGAAATTTGAAAACTTGAGGAAATAATTAATGAAGGAGCATTGTTTTAAAAGTCCTTTTTAGGAAATTCCATGAACAAATTGTATCAAGGAAATGCAACAGGGTATTTCAAAACATGTAAAGCAAACACTTAGGAATGTTCATATTTAAAGTACCCAAATTAGAGGCAGAAAAAACAATAAGGTAACATCTTGGAATTTTGATATGACTAATAAAATAATGCCCTGGAATTGTTTGGAAAAATGATTTGTGATTGGCTAAGGAAAAACAAGTAAGTGGACTAAAAGATGTGTTGGAGATAATTAATGGCATGTGAGGAATTCTGTTTCTTTGACAAACTACTAGATTCCAAAAATCTAACCACAAAAAAGTATAACCTCAATGTGTATAGTTACAATGCAAAATCATTTCCTTTCTGTTTTCCTAAATGAAGACAGAACTCCAGTTGAAGGGTAAGAGCTCTGAAATTTTGAAAGGCAATTATGTCACGTATTAGCCTTCTATTTTTTGGGCAAAATTACTTGATATTCCAGAACCCTAATCTTTTCTCACGGTACTATTTTTACTGCTCTGCTCTGGAATTTGGCCAAGTTCTCTGCATTCTTTTAACAGAGCCTTTAACTGAATACCCGTATCTTAACAAGGGTGTCGGTAAACCTGAAGCTGATGGATCCTATGGAGATCTACTCCATGCACAGGGTCAGAAGCTAAGAAGCACTGAAGAACATCTATTCTTTAGTGAAACAAAGATGTTAAAGCCTTTCACCTTTTACTTTTTTTTCTCACCTTCCTCCCCACCAATATTCAAAGAAACAAGTCATCATTCTTTTTCAAAGTCATTTTTTCATTCATTTTTCTTAGTATCATACTTATTATTCTCTTTACCTAAAGTTCTTATATCCTTAACTAAAATCTATCAGCTTTTGATCCATTATATTTGACATGTGCTCCAATAAAAATTATCCATGCTGTCTACAGTCATCTTCTCCAGTTTCCTGTTTCCCCACTTTTCTGTTCCCCACTCCCCGGTCTGTCTTTCTCCCTTTCCGCCATGGTTTGCTTTGCTCCAGCAGAAAATTGTGTAGCATAGCAACATCACTACTCAGTCATCATTTGCCTGTGCTGACACTAAGCAACCAGTTGAAAGTCTCAAATTAAATCACACAGACCCAATATTGTTTGCACGTTAATTTCTGTACATACGGTAGTCCCCTCTTATCCATGGGGAATACATTCAAGACCCCCAGTGGATGCATGAAACCACAGAAAGAACCCTAAACATACTGTTTTTTCCTCTAAATATGAACCTATGAGAGGTTTAATTTATAAATTAGGATAGCATGAGATTAACAATAATAACTAGTAATAAATTAAAACAATTATAATACATTGTAATAAAAGTTATGTCGATGTGGTCTCCCTTTCTCTCAAAATATGTGGTTGTCCTGTACTCAACTTCTCATGATGATGTGAGATGAGAAAGTGCCTACATGATGAGAGGAAGTGAGGTGAGTGGCGCAGGGATTGGGACACGCATGGCCTTAGGCTATGACTGACCTTCTGACGATTCATCAGGAGGATCATCTGCTCCCCGAACCCCAGGTGACCACAGAAAACTGAAGCCCTGGAAAGCAAAACTGTGGATAAGCGGGGACTACTGCATGTACTTCTGACTACTGGAATCAATTTAACTACTTCAATCAAACCAGTCAATCAATAGATATGTACAGATGACCTACTACGGATGATGGCAATCCTGAATGAAGTAAGGATCACAAAAGAGCAGTTATTTTGAAAGTGTCTGCAAGATATTTCATTTTATATTATGGAGAGGAAAAGGTTAAAGAATCAAGGGTGGAGGGCATGGGGTGGGGGCAGAAAAGGGCAGTATAAAAACTTCTGAAGGGTAAGAGGCTTGCCTGGGGAGTGAAGAGAAGTAGGAGAAGAGAAAAAATTCGCACAAAGTGACTTGGATATTGAGGAAAGAGCTTTGAGATGGTGAAGGAGGGCAATTCTCTTAAATAAATGGGTGCTAATCCAAGTTTCATCCATGAATTTAGAAGAAGGCCAGGAAGATGATCCTTTTTACAACTTTCCACTATTTCCCCAGGAAAATGAAAATTATCTTCTTGATTTCTGCTTTTTGTAACTTCTGTTTTTTTGACTATATCCTAGTTCACATGCTAAAAGGTTACAGACAGAGACAATTTAAATATGTAGTGACCCTGCAGAGAGAAATTGAGCACAGAAGACAGGAAAGTTCACAGACTTTCTAATTAAGAGCCTAGATATATTATTAGACATTTAAAAAATTCTTCCATACTCTAACCAAATATTTATAGCTTGTTTTTCTGTCAATCATCTTGGTTTATTTTTTGGTATTGGTTGGAATGACATTATGATGTTGGAAATGTTAGGTGACTGTACTGAAGCCATTCTTACTTCAAACCCGGAAAAAAATTAGAGCAAAATGATTAAATGTGGGGAGTGCTAGTTATAAATGGACTCTAAAACTTCATTTGACAATGCATTGTATGGAACTCAAAATGCATTTTTCACCTTCAACAGTGTTTCTCAAATGAGGGGCTGCAGCCGCTTAAGGTATTCAATATTTATGGGCATATTTTAAAAATTTGATGTTTTCATTTTGATACTAACACAAGAAACGTGAGAACAAATACACTTCTACCCTGCATAATGGCAAACTGTATTGTTTGCAGTAAAATTTTATATTTGAAATACAGTAAATAGAGTATTTTAATTTCTTTAACTTTATATTTTTCAAATGGCAGTCTGGAAAGCCTTGAACCTATTGAATTGTTTTTTTTCTTCAAAAAGAATCTATATCTTACTCAAACTGAGCTAAGAACTGGCATAGACCCAATATCGCAAATGGTAAAATTTCAAGGTTAGATTTGCAAGAAGGTTATTTAGCTCTTAATCTAGCTATATATTAGTATAAATTCCTGTGTCCAGGAAAAAGAGTCATTTGTTAGAGGAAGGACAGAAAGGGAGGCAGGTTATTTCCTTATCTTTCTCTGGCCATAGACAAAATTTTTAATATGATTTGTCTTCTGCTTTCTCCCATCTCTGTTCCTGCCTCCCAGATTCAGAAATCATTTTCCCTTAATCCTTGGAGGTTTTGGAGCTACACCAACTCCCTTACAACAGGTCTTCATTTGAGTTGTAGGTCTCACAAATGACACCATACTCCAAAATGACCATTTGTGTCTCTTTGGTGAAAGAAAACAAACCCTTCCATTAATTCAGTGGAGCAGTTCTCAAGGAAATTAATCCCACTGAATTAACTGATATTAAGGTATGAATGATTACTACCCAATTGATACACCTGTCATTATGAAGCTAGTCCTGTTTTCAAAACTTTCTTTCCCTTTTCTCCAAATCTGAGCAGACACAGTCTTTAAATCTTCCAAGTTTCTGTTTGTTCTTTCATAAATCTCTCCAGTGGTTCTCTCAGCTAAGTAGCTGATATTACAGAATGGCAAAGGTAGAACTTTGGGCATTTTGAAGTTAATATAATAAGCAAAAGTAAGTCAGAAGCTGTCTGTAAATAATGCATGAATTCAGGAGCTCCTGAAGCCTGACATAGTGACTTCTGAGATGTTCGAGGAGACTCACTGGTCACAAGTTACTACCATGGAACAGGGATGAACTATGCTCTGAAGAATTGTGTCCTTGTTTCAGAGAGTAATTTCTGAAACTGCTGAACTCTGGTAGCTCTACGTGTATCATGGCCTCACTACATAGCACTTGCCACTAATTGGCAGCAGCTGCTCAGACAGACCTGGTCTTGGCAAACAGACTGAATGCTTTTCTCTGCCCTTAGGAAATTTGTCTCTCCAGGTGAGGTTTGAGGCCAGGCGCAGAGCAAGGTGTCGCATTTGTTTTTCTGCTGTTTGGCCAATGGATAAATTAAGAACCTCAACATTTTAGTGTCCCTGGTCCACTCTTTCAGACATTCTGAACATAAGCACTTTTTAAACGTGATATGTACTTTTCAATTCCTCATTTAAAGGCCACATAGCCCTCAATCCATGATATAAACAAATGCATTTCTGGGAGCTTAATGCAATTTGGTATAAAAATGACTTTGCTGTCCAATCTCTCACAGCATTGTTAGCCAATTATTATTTGCTGGATTCAGATTCACTCTTAAAAAGGGGAATACAGATTCATTTTCACTAAAAGTTTAAGCAAAAGATGCTGACCTTTATTATGCTAACTTTTCAAAGAGTCCTGTCCCCACTAGAGTTCCAATATTAGTAATTTCCCGGAACCCTAGGCCATCAGTGACATCATGTTTAATGCTTTGCTCTTTCTTACAATATTATAAAAATGAGTCTTATTTTGTTTTTAATCACAAGCCTTATCCAGCAATCAAGGCAGGTATATAATAAACTGAGCTACTCTGTAAATCTAAACATTTCCTACAAATGAAAAAAGATACAGCCTGGGCTCTCTGATTGTTACTAAGGCGACTATCTAAAATGAAAATCTGATTAACCCTTTTGCTGCCTGGAACTACCCATACACCATGTTAGCTGACTTCCCTGTACTTATCTCTCATTCTTCCCCCTCAAGAATTTCATAATTGCATTGCTCCACAGTGGTTATGCTCTGGTTATCCTGAGAGGACAGTGACGGGTGATAGTCCCATCTGGACAGCAGAGTGGGGTGGCTGCCTCATCCTGAGGAAACGGACGTTAAAACTGAGGGCACACTATTTCCTGCTTACTTAAGGCATCTGTTTGACAAAATCCTTGACACGTTAAAGGAATCCCATTCAATAAACAGCAGAGAACTACTGTATTTTCTTTTCATTCAGGAAATAATTTGACAGGAAAAGCTGTATGTTGCACAACATATTCTTCCTCAACTATTTTTGAATGACATTAGCAACTGTTAACATTTGCTAGGAAGAATAATATTTCAAAGCATTATACAGAATTTTTGCCAAGAACAAATATCCATCAGGCACTCTCTATTCTTTTTGTATAGTTAAACAGAAAAGGGAGTTTGACAGAGGGGTGGGGGAGAGGAACAACACATTTCCATGTAATTTCGATGATGGGAGGCTGCACACCAAAAAGATTTAGAAAACTGAGTTGTGTAATAAAAGAACATTAAATTGTCTGTAACTTTCAAAGTACATTACTAGCATGCAAGTCCCTTTGTAAACTCTCCTTTTCCACTACTTCTACCACTCCTTCGCCACACCTTTCTAGAAGAATGTCTTTATAGTTTTCACCTAGTTTCTCTACTAGAGGCAAAATGGCCCATTTGTCATTCCCCACACATGGCTTGATCTCTCCTTTGATCTTCTGGTTGGGCCATTCCCTCCACCCAGAATTCCCTGCCTGCTCTCCACCAATTCATACCCACCACTTCCTGCAGACTCTGTTCAGCTCTCATTGCCCTGAGGAGGCATTTCCCAATTAATCTCCCTCCCTTAGTTTGTCCTCCCATGTCCCCTAGGAACATAACTGTACTATGCCATTTTGTACTTGTTGACATGTTGCTTGTAATTGCTTTTTTTTTTTACTATGTCCCTGTCATTGCGTTTGCTTCTGTTTCATTTGTCTGCACTTTTTTCATGTGCCTCTTCTTTCCTTCTTCAAATACTCTTCTGATTTTTGCAATTTTCCAACAGCTTCAATGTACTCTGAACTGATCATTCATCAATACAGTATGACAAATTTAAAAATGGTTAATATCCATAAATCATTCTCATTCTCTATATTTTGTCCTGCATACTGAATTTTGTAAAGCAAGACCACTGCTAGCACATGGCACCCAACCCTGTATCAGTTTGTAACCCATGTCCCACTTCTCAGTCTTCCTTTAAGCATAGTTCTTCCTGGATATTTGTATTTATTTTTTCTTACTATATGTCAAAACCAACATGCATAAAATGAAATTCAGCTTCTTTAAAAACCCAGCTTTCCATTCACATGTATCCTCTCCTATTAAGGTGAACAATTTAAAAAACTTTTATATTTATCTGGCTTTTCTAATTTCTGAATGTATTCAATTTTTACATATGATATTGTATAGGAAGGACTTCAAAAAAATATTTGATACACTGATGAATTACACTTTCGGTTGGGCAATGTGCCCTCCTTATGGGGATTAATAATTAAAGTCAACATAATAAAAATGTAAAAGCATGTAACATGCAACAACCGGTAAAATTCATTTTTAAGGATATTTAGATACATATTTAAAAGGTGCTAACAAGACATAACTAAAAAGATGTTTAAAAACTACTTGAGAGGTTGGGATCTAAAGCAGTAGAGGTGGCTGCCGGTTCAGGTAAGTAGAGGAGTGTGAACATGGAGGCTTAACTGGGAAAGGTTTCAAGGTGCAGAGTGGACTTCAAGGTGGCAGCTACACAGTGGAAGGTGCTTAGCTTAGTGAGATGATAAAGGAGGCCATCTCGTGCCACATATAAATGTCTTTGGACAAATGCATTTAACTCTTTGGAGTTATAATTCCTATTTTGATGAACAGAATCAACTAACAGTTCTCAAAGTTCCCTTCCTCTTGTGGCATTTGATGAATGTAAACACAACTCATTAATTGGGGGATGCAAGACTCCAGTGCAGGAGATGAGACATTGGGGTCCTTCTCTGTTCTCTTCTTTTTTTTTTCAGATCCTTTATTCACATAAGGTGGAATTTATACATATTAAAGTGCTTTCCCACCTGGAGGCATTTGCGTTTCATCAATAAACCAGGTCCTAAGTTTAAAAGTAAGGCTTTCATCATGAAATTTTGGAGATCAACCAGTGGGAAAAAGGAGAATTGTAAAGAAGAATGGGAGATGGCCACTTTACCTCTGAAATCACACTTTAAGATGGTACCTGCTTGCAAGCCCACCCTGTAGAAGTCAATAGAAAACTACTTGGATGGAGGAGGAGGAGAGAGGGCCAGATAGTATGAGAAGATCTGAGGGACCTATGTTGAAAGGTTAAAATCAAAGATGGTAAATCTTTGTTAGCTTTATTAGAAAGTTAGCAGAGTCTTACAAAAGCAGTGGCTTATTCAGTCCAAGTATAGTACAACTGGGGATGACATAGAGGAGGATAAACACCAACTAAAGACACGATGGAACTTTCCTCTCCTCACCAAAAAAAAGCAAAGAATCAAATGAATGGTGGAAAGAACTGTGAGCAGGGGATCAGAAACAGGATTCCCTCTATTTAGGAATGTGATCAGCTACATTTTTCTCAAAGCTTCAGCTTTTCTTATTTCAAAAATAAGGGTTGGATCAGGTTGCTTAAAGCTATTGCATTCTGTGCTTTGGCATTATTAAGACCAAATGAGAATGTTACCAAAAGATGAGGTACAATTTTCCAAAAGGAGACAGAGAATATAGCCAATAATAATTTATTTTTAATGACAATAATGGTTAGTGTTTACTGAGTATTTACTCCATGCCTGCCTTTGTGTTTTGTAGCCGACAGACACAATCTCTTCACAACATAAATATGCGTGACACAGTATCTCCACTCACAAGATAGTCAGGTGGGCACAGACATAGGTAAAAAGTAAGTGGTGCAGAACTACAAGCTCAACAGTGATGGAATCCAGAGGTACAACCAGTCATTTTACTTCAATGCCTGGGCTCTCAATCACCATATTATACCAACTCAAATTAAAATACATGAAAAGCAAAAAAATACAAATACATAAGAAGGAAAGATAAAATACAACCAGGACTAGAAAAAAAATGTGAACTGGGAATCAATATAACAAAACATTTTGCCCTCTTTGGGATACAAAGAGATAATATTTAAAAGCAGACATGAAAAAGACTGATAATATTTGCTTCATTTCTCTCTTCACATAGACACAAATATCAACCATTACATTTTTTTTCTTTTGTCTTTGGTTTACTTAGAATATAAATAAATGTGTCAGAGGAGAAAGAAGTTTAATGTGAGAAAGAGAAAATGGAATAGTACTTAGAAAAAATGGTTAGTATTTAAAAACTAAAGGACCAAGTCACTTACACACAAAGTAATCTGAGAAGATGTCAAATTCTGTTGCAGACCCCAACAATCATGAGTCAGGGCAACATGAGATGCAAGCAGACCAAGAAAGAGTTTACGTGCAAAACATAACCTTGAATCTAAAACTGTGCTGGGCAGCAAAGAAAAGCACTTGAAAGATACTTCAGTGAGTTATATCAAATACATTTATATATTTGTGAAATGGTGGACATTTGATAAAGATAAATGTAGTGCTGCATCAGACAGGTCTCAACAAATCAATATAGCTGTTTCACCCCATTTTCTCATATATGAATGCGAAACCAATGAGGCTGTTAGGACAAATCTTTATTCTCCTTAGATTATGAAACTATTTCACATGAAACATTCAAGAAGCCTTTAAAAATACTAAAATGCCCTTTCTCCAAATCAATACAGAAATTAATTACAAGGGATTTCAAAGAATGGTTGCTTATGGCTCAACAGCAGCATGTAGAAACCCACAACTGTCAGTCCTCTCTCTGGGATTATTTGTCAATTATATTAATGATATAGATGAAACAACAGATCAGTTGCTAATGTAATTTTATGGAAACATTAACTTGGAAGGAATCACTATTTCAGATACAAGTCTTATTTTTACTAAGTACCTGCTCTATTTCAAATACTACACTGAAGGTAAACAAGTGCATTATTTTCTCTTTACAGGAAAAATCTCTTGAGATAATTATTAGCTACATTTCTTTGGTAATGAAATTGTGGTTCAGAAATGTACTGACTCCTCTTATGGTAAAGAACTGAAAGTATGCCAAAGTCAGGATTTGAACCTGGATCAAACTTTTTCACTATCTCACCTGCCTTGTGGTGAGATTAATATCTTAAAAAGCCAAACAGAGGTTTTGAACATTGTTAATGCTTTAAGCAAAATGACTATGCAAACTACAGCTTTATGCAAGAGTTATTTGAAAGTGATTTACTTGAGAATGAGAAATAGAATGAGAATGAACATTGAACTCCCAAGCACTAGACTAAGACCTTTATAAAATGGTATTTCATTCATTCATACATGCAACACATATTTATTTGGTATGAAATACCAGTGATATAGAAAAGATACCTGTCCTCATAGAACTATCTCTTTAGGGACACAAAAGAATAAACACATCAATAATTAATAAATGTAATTTTAGGTAGAGCAAAGATATAAAGAGACAATGACAGTTTTGTTTCGCTTGTTTTGTTTTTAAAGTAGTTTAGAAAAGGGCCTCCTGCAGAGAGGGTTTCTAAGTATGTCACTGAATGAAGACAAGGAGGGAGCCATGTGAAGACCCAGAGGTAGAATGTTCGACGCAGAGGGAACAGCAAATACGGAGGCATAAAGGTGGGAATCAGGCATATTCTGTAACAGCAAGGAGACCAGTGCAGCCACAGTGAAGTCAGCAAGGCAGACGGTGGAAGGAAATGGGTTAGGAGAAAGCCCAACCACACAGGGCTTTACAGGTCTGGGTAAAGGGCTCAGATTTTACTTCAAGTGTGTGTGGTTTGGGGAATACCATGCTGTGATTTACATGTTAAAATACCATCTGTCTGCCAGTTAAACAGTCCCTAGGGGCAGGAGGGATAGAAGGAAATGTGTTAGGAGGCTGCTGATAACAACTAGTGGGAGAGGATGGTGGCCTGATGCAGGGTGATAGCCGTGGAAGTGTGGGGAGTGATCAGGTTTGAAAGTGAAGTTCAAGTGTTCACCACCTGGGCAAACAGTGTTGACATTTATTAAGACAGGGAAGACTCACAGAAGAGTAATTCCAGGGTTTATGGTTTGGACTTCTGATCTCTACAGCTTTATTATGATATGGAGATGTCAAGCAGGCATTTAGAAATATGAATTTGTAGTTCAGGGGAGAGGTCAGGGCTGAGACTAAATTTGGCAATCATGAGTTTATTTTTGATAGTTAAAACCATGGAGTATGAGATCATCTAAAGAAAAGAGTAGAACCCCAAGATTGAACACTGGTATTTACCAGAATTTAGATGTTAAGTTCTCATTTAAGGAAACTGAGAAGGTGCACCCACTAAGGAGGGAAAGAACAGAACACGTGGCATGAAAACTGGATGGTGAGAGGGATTCCCAGGCACAGGGAGTAATGGACCAAGCAAAATGAGGCTCACTGAAGCCTTGCAATCAAGCAAGATAAGAACTCGACTCCCACCACTTTAATTATCAAACAGATGAGGAAACTGTAGTTGAGAGAGGTCAGTTTACTATATGAATATCATATGCTAATGAGTGATATAGCTGGGACTCATACTGGCACTGATTTGAAAGATTATGATATCCACATTTTCAAGGAGTGTAAGGATATTTAAATATAGATATGAGAGCTATTACAGAAACAACCATAAAGAGAATTTTGGTAAGACTAACCATTCACAACTACAGCCAGCCTCCTCTACTAGAGGAAGAAGACATGTAACAATTAAAAGTCACATTTTGGAAGAAATGACATAAACTCATAAAGATGTTTGTCCTGACCACAATTTCTCTGTATTGTTAATTTTGCAGAACCATTTATCATTGGATATTAATATCTGTGATATAAGGTTTTATTCTGTCCTTAGACTAAACCAAGTGGTATGTTGTAAAGACTTACACTGTCATATATCTTAATAACTCAGTGAGAAAACATTTGAGAGGCCCTTCATGCTGTAAGCAAGAATCTGTACAATTCTAGATTTGTTCACCATTGCTGTAATATGATCTATGCCACGTCTTATTTTATGTGAGATAACCAAAGCTGAAGCACCTTTGGTATGGAATCCCTTTGCTATTGCCCAACACCATAAAATTTTTGGCAGCAACAAGCAGCCATATGGAGAGTAGGATACAACTCTACCATGCAAAAATCATGAAATGAATCACAATTCTGTGTGTCACAGTACATTTATGAGTCTACTGAGCAGAGTTCAGTTTGTTACTTGGACTACAATAAAGCTTATTGGAAATAATTTATCAGTAAGGTTTTCAGAATAAATTCCTCATGTGGGAATGATATCATGCTAAATGTAGCTTGATTTAAAAAATATCTAGTCTGTGAGCTTTGAGCACATGACAAAGAGGATCAGGAAGCTGTGTATCAGTCTACGCTCCTGTGGTTTGAATGGGTCACCTATTGGTCTACTCATTTTTTTAAATCAAAATTTAGCCTAAAGTATACTATACAAAATATTGAGAGCTACTGCATTCAAATGCCAAGTTGGTGGCCAAAATTAACAGAAGAAAGTCAAACCTGTCACAGGCAAACAAATACGTAATACATACACACATATTTATTTATGTACAAACATACCCATATATATCATACACCTGAGGCATTTAATGTACTAATTCACTTTTAAAAGTATACAATAGTTATAAAACCATTATCAGACTATGGAGTTGATGAATCTTAATTTTGGAGTTTTGAAATTCATCTGGGCCAAGTTCAGGTCAATGTAAGCTTCTCATCTACAGTAATCAGGTAGGAAATATAAGTAGCAACTGATAGTATTATGCTTTATTTACCAAAGGTTTAATATATTTAGTAACTGGACAAAGAGATAAACTCACTACTTTGCAAGGCAGCACATCCCATATTTATACTGACCACAATCTACCTTCCTATAAATTTGCTTCCACAGAACAAACTCAAACATTTTCTGCACAAGAGGCCGTCTGATCTCTAAGGCAGTCTGTATTGTCTCTGGTTATAGTAGACATTTATGAAATTGTCTGCCCAAAAACTCTGCTTTTCTGAAAATTGCTTCTCCTTTATCTTTTAGTCCTGGTCCAGGGATGGATACCTGTTCTATGCTAGGCCAATAGTTTCTTCTCTAGGTATTTCAATAATGGAATCAGAAGAGTCAAGAGCATCTATCACTGGGTGCAACTATGAAGTGCTCAGACACTCCTCCCTGAAGAAGGAACAGTTGGGAAAATAAGGAGATGAAGCTGCCTAGGAGAAACCAGGAGCCATAACAAATGTTGAAGGTGTCCTGGTGGTTTCTGGATCTTTGGTACTAATAAATCTTGAAGCCCAGTGAATTCCTCTCCTTGTTTTCCAGAAGCCATCTCACAGTTCTGATAATAAATTCCCACTTTTCTTTAATCTGGTTCCACCCCACTTCCATTGCTAATAGCGAATGGCCCTTCATATATTCCTATTTACTTCATTCAAAGCTTATAGGAAATATAAGTAGTAGCCTGAGTTCAGCAGCCCAGGTCTAAAATCCAGGCACCATCATCAATAGTGTGACTTTCTACAAAGTCTGAGAGTTCTCTGTGCTTTTCAGATCCTATTACTCCCAACCATTCTATTTCTTATGTAGAAGCAGCATAGCAGGTGCAAAGGGCAGGGAAAGAGTATATGCCTACATCTAAGTAAGGGTTACACACTATCTCTACTTTCACATGCATTTGCTGTAATTTAGAACTGAAGAGTAAGGGAGGGTGAGGGCATTAGGACCCAGGAAAGAAAAATAAGGAAGACAGGGCAGGGGGGGTAAAAAAATAAACGATTCTGTCACCATTATACCTAACATTGGCCATGAATAGACATATCCAAATCCAGTTAATTAGGGGACAAGCCCAGGGAACAGGTGATGAATTCTCTGGAGTGTCCTTATAGACTTTCCCAAGCAATAATGGAACTAGTAGCTGCCATCTGTGGGCCCTACCAAGTGCCAGCTCCTGGGCTCAGCGTTCTCATACGTTATCTTGTTAATTCCTTGGCTTAGACATCTTTTGGGTATGTTCAGAGGAATAAAAAGACTGCTGGCTATTCCCCTGGGCCTTGCAGTACAGAGCATGGCTTTAGGTAGTGATTTAGAGAAATGATTCTTTGCTGCCTGCCAAGCCTAAGTTCAGGGAATGACCGTGAGTGAGAAGGGAGGGGAAGACGGCTCACCCGTGGAGCCCAGGGGGGTTTGTCACTGAACTCCGCCGGGCTGAGGGGAGAAAACTAAAGCTGATGCTGAATGATGATCTAGTACTTAGCATAAAATAAAATATAAGAACATGTCTAAATTTATTATCATTTAAAAATATCCATGCTGAATACTAAAGCATTTTCTCTGAAAATCTGACAAAACACTGCAATAATCATACTGAAGTCTGAAGGATCTAGTCATTAATAAACATTCTTAAATCTGAAGGATCTAGTCATTAATAAACATTCTTAAATCTGTCTTAGAGTTATTACTTATAAACAAGTTTCTCCTCTTGAATTAAGGTTATCACTCTCAAGAACTTACATATATGTTAAAAATATAACACAACATATCATGTTCTAATTCTATAAAAATAGTAACAAATGAGGTATAAAGATGACTTAAACATTTCAGAGACATGAGAAATGAGCAGCTGTTCCTTAAAGCTGTTTAGCTTATATCAACTATACATCACTTTAACTTAAATAAAAGAAGGAAGAATAAAATAAAAATAAATTAGTAAACTCAAGGGAATAAAATTATAAAAAAATACAATCAGGTGGCAGGGGGGCACTTTGACTGATATTTGTTATTTACCAAGACATACTAACAGTTAAAAAGAGATCCTTTTTTTTTTTTCTCAGTAGAAACTCAATGTTTCAAATCAGTCTCTTTTGGTATGTGTGCAGTTTTCCCTTACTTTCTAAAAATCTCTCATCTTGTTCACAAACTTGAAGAAAGCAGAAAAGAAATAATCTTACAAAAATTTCAGGGTATATTTGATTCCCAAATCCTCCATTAATAGACAAACTGAAGCCTTGAAACACCTCGAAACTCATCATGGCAACTAGAAAGCATTTGGGTGTATTTTTTATTATCAAGTACAACTTTGTGTTTTAGGAACCTCTTTCTTCACACTGTAGACAAAAATCAACAGGAATATACTATCTTAAATACTTGAGCAAAACTCAGTAAAAGATACAGTAGGCAAACATTGTAGTCGGCTCAGCAGTGATTACCAACTCATGCTCCAAATTCACTATAAAATGAAAATCAATATTTCCACAAGTTCCTGCAACATAAAAGATAACCTTCATTGATTTTTCTAGACTTAGGCCTCTCTGATAAAATCTAATATAAATTTTCAACCATGAGGATTTGGATCAGAGCAGGGGTGATAAGTCCTGCACATCTCTTAAGAGGTGGAGAATTTTTTTTTTTAAAGTGCACGTTCGTACTATTTATAATTTGCCCTGTGCAAGTGAAAGCCTTTTCCACCCATGCTATCAGGAATCTCTTCTAATTTTTATTACTGTGAGGCTAAAGCCTGTTCCAGATAATTTGGAAATTTCAGGGGAGTTGTGATAGGGCTGATGGTGCAGCCCTAGCTGACTTGAGAAAGGAGCTAACCGGTAATAGCCTCCATGGCCGAGCTGATTAAATGTTGCCATAGATGAAAGGCCTGCCATTGCCGCAATAAATTAACCAATCACACAAATCCCAAGTCAGTGCTAATCCTTCCTTGATACTCTGATCCTCTGATCAGCTCAAGGAGGTAAAGAAACTGACTTGTGACGCTGGGTGCTCTAACCCCTGGATTTCATGTACACAACAAGCTAATGATATCTTGCTGACCAGTTCAATGGGATGAACTTCTCTCACAACCCTTAGAGAACACCAGGGTCTTCTTAAAAAAAAAAAAAGAAAGAAGAGTAAAAGAAAGAAAAAACTGACAAGCATTTGGGAGGTTTTGGGTTTTACCAGGAAACTATAAGGCAAACCACCCAGCACTTGTTAACTAAAATTGATCATAAAGCCAGCACCAAAGTAGGACATGGTTTGTGTCACTTAGGTGTGGGTAATGAATCACAGAAGGACAAGGATCAAACAGAAGCGAGAATACTAAAGAAAGCCAACTAGGGAAAGTGCCAATTCAAGGGAGCAATGTGGTCTTTAAATTAAATTTTTTCTTTTGTAATTTTGTCTTTGGTTCAATTTTGAAGCAGCTCTCCATTGAGCATTCTGGATTGTTTGTTGATGCACATTTTGGATTTCTGTAAATTCTGTTAAGAGATGCGATGTTCCATCGCACTCTGCAGGTGTGATTAGGATCTGATTTAGGAATAGACTCACTTAATCAATTAGCAGAAGGTCTGGCCACATGCAGGGTCTTCCTGTTAATTATGTGAATGCTTCTTCTGCAACAGAGTTTGTGAAATTGTGTCTGTGCAGGATGCATTTAGTGGACTTCATAATTGGGGAAAGTTTTTTGTATATAGTAATTGGTTGCTAGAAGTAAGAAGACTCTAGGGTTTTCCTCAGAGTTTCACACATAAAGAGTTTTTGAAAGGAATTCATTATCTTTCTTGGTCAGTCCTAAGAAATTAAAACCAATTCTTTCTTAAGGCAGATGTAGAACAACGAGGAAGTCGTGGAAAATCAGCATTTTAGAAATAAAATGAGAATTTATTTAATATGAGAAGCTGTAAGGTAAAGGGAGATACTTTTATGAACATATATCAAATTATTTTATTTTTGAAGGGAGATGGAGGTAAGAATTGATGATTTCCTAAAAGTTAATTTCAAAAATCTGTTACCTGGTCAGTAATATTTAAGCACATTAAAACGACTTGATACAGCAAACCTAAAAGACTATGATTACAACTTGGCAAGTGGATAGTCCAAGGTGAACGTTTGCTCATTGTGATAGATAAAAAGCTCTTTATAAAAATAACAGCAATCATTCAGATCAATTCTCTCTCTTATAAAACTTCCCCGGATTTTAACTATCTTATCATTCACCGTCTTTTTTTATTTTCCTGATAATGTCTGGGTAGTACAGCTTTCTCAAGTGACCTTCCCAAAGGCAGTCCTTCCCACTGTGGACTTAGAGCGAGTGAGTCTGGTTGTAAGGAGCACAGCTCATGGGAATTAATTAGTCAGAACACGAGAAGAGCACAGCTTACTCCCTGCAAGGCATTCTGGGCCAACATTGCAGAATAACACAGCCATTTCTGACCAAAAAAAGAGAGAGAGACCCTTTTTTCCAAGAACAACAGATGTTATAACAGTCCAGAGAGGTTCTAAAGTTAAGTTTTATGCAGCAGAATAACAGAGCTGGATAAAACTTAAATAATGATCCTCGGTAGAATTTAATCCTTTGGAATTCTCCTCTGATGTCTCACACCTGCAATACCTATTCAGATTTCATATTTATCCTAATTAATAATCTTATATAATGTAGTTATAGTGCTGCAGTACTATTAGGAATTTGATTCACTATCATTCCCTAATGAAAGACACTATTCATGGGAAAAATTAAATAGGAGACCATTTAAAACATGCTGCAGTATATAGAGATTTTCTTACTAACTTAGGATAAGGGTAACTCAAATATATTTTATGATATTCTTTTATTATTAAAATTGGTTGATACCACCATCATTATTAGAATATTTATCTTCACTAGATAGAATGAAAACAAGAAATTGGAAATGACTTAAAACAAAATTTTTCTCTGTGCTCTTCTATCACTGTTTTTACTTCATAAATGACTGTGCTTTCATCTAATGTTAATGAAGATATTCATGGTATGTTTAGGAGAACATCATACAGGTCAGAAGTTTAAGTCTGTTCTCTTTTTGTCATTAAGACACACACACAAACACAATGCCTTATAAACGATAAATACTTGTAACATGTCATCTCCATATCCACTTTTAAATAAGTAGAACTATTTCAGCATTTGACATTACTTTCACCAAGTATTTCATACTTGGAAATTATATGAATTTCCAAGATTATTACATATATACATAGAAAACAAGAAAGCATTTTTAAAGCTGACCTTGCCAAGTCCTGCAATCCGAAGTTTTTTTTCCTGATTTTCAGAAATTCTAAACAGAACCCAGGCATAATAGGGCCCTAACATTCGATTTAAACCCCAACTTCAACATCTATTAATAATGCCCCCTTTTCACAGCTACCAATCAGCTTTCACATATACCAGGTAATGTAAGGATGTAGCTATTACACCAAAGAGATTTCCAAAGAACTGGAAGCAGAAATATATGAGCCTGGAAAGTAGAAATAGTACAAGGTATAATCTGAATTCTTCCTAAGAACAACAGCTTTAACTAAACTTCTGGAAGCAATGGAGGGTTTATGTCTGTCCCTTTCTGGGGTACCATAAATGAAAATTACCTTGCTTAAGTGAGGTTTTAGAGATCAAGAGTCCTAGGCCTTCTCTCCCCATTTGCTTTATGCACTTAGGAATCTCATAATCACATGCAGAAAAAGGCACATAAAGATTTAATACACTTAGGTCTTCTCTGTTGTGAGTTATTTTGGATGATTAGAGGTCAGTTGCCGTCTTATATGAAAGAAGTGATTTAACTATCATGAGCTCTCTTCTCATGCAAAAGAAGCTTTGGATCCCAAATTAGGCTAAGAAACTTCCAGAACTTTTAGAATTGATGCTAAACTTGTAGAGATGTTCACAGTAAAAGTGAGCCTTTTTTTTCCTAGGAATAACATACTAGAACAGTTAGGAAGAGTGCAAATCTCTTGGCAAATGTGATGGTGCTAAGGAAGATGTAACCTTCATTACAAATGTGATTCTTTTTTTTTTTTATTCTTTTCTTTCCCCTTCTCTTTCCTTTTCTTTTTCCTTTTTCTAAAATAATACATAGAGTGAAAGAAAAAGAGAATGGATGAAAACCCCTTTATTCTTTCTCTTGATTTTTATCATTTGTTTTGTTTTCTTTCTTCTCTGCGTGACTCCTCTGCATCCATTCTTACTCCTTTTACTCTGACTAGTCTAGGCAATGTAACCATCAGGGATCCAAACATGTTTTCACATATGCAAATTACAACTGACTCCTCCCTTCTGATATGGAAAGCACTATTTGCCATCAGTGCTTAAAGAGTGAGTACACAGAATTAGGGTCTACTAAATACCAAAATGTTTTGCCCATTTTGGTTAATTTAATTACGTAACTGGTCATTCTTGCTTGTTTTTTTCTTTCAGACTAAAGTAAGGTATCGGCTTATTTTGCTTTCTTTGCTTCCCTCTCAATTCAGGTGGTTTTACAATACACATAGACTCTAGATGATATTGGAAATCATTTACAGGGTATTACTGAGCATTATACAGTTCCCTCTTGGGATTTAATCATGAGGAATAATACACTGATTAAAAATACATAAGAAAAAGTTATGCACCCACCCACATGGCTAAAGCCAATAAAAAGAGATGGTCTTAGCCATGAGGCTGATTAACAAATACTGGGAAAAACAGTTCACCATCTTATGTTCTCTGGCCTATCACCATTGAATAGAAAATATAACCCAGTTTTCTTGGCCTGGCATGGAAAGTTGCCTGTTACCTGGACGCCAATCCTTCTGTTGACCCTCATTCAGCCACACCTCATCTCTAACCGCTTGTGATTCCCCACAAATGTTTGTTTTTGTGCCTGCATGCCTTTGTATATGCTCTTGCCTCTCCCTGGAATTTACATTTCCCATTTATTTGCTGAGTAATTCATCTTTCAAAACTTTTCTGAAATCACTCTCTAGAGGCCTTCTTTAGGCCTTTGAGGCAATTAAATGTTTCATCTTCCTATCTACCGTCAGTGGATACATTTGTTTTATGGCTGGTCAGCATCTGGTCCAGTTCCTTTTGATAATAACTCTCTATGTCTTTTTGGGTAATTCCTCCAGTGGACACACACACTGGAGTATTAATCTACGGCCCTTCTCTCCCTAGCCAAGCAGTAGAGATGTGACCCAGGCTAGAATGACAGGGCACTCCTGCCTGGACCTGAATCCTAAACTAAGAAAGCCACCAAAACTCGTTGGAGCTCACTCTTGCCTATGTAAGTACTTGATAACACTGTTCAAAGGTTTCTACTACCAAACACCTCCCATTCTCAAACTGCCTTGATTCTTGTCCTTTTCTGAACTTGGTTCTCTGACCTCCTACTGATTCTGTGAACTCCTCCAAACCTTCCCTGTAAATTCTGTTTTTGCCTAAATTAGCCAGCAGTTATTTCTATTCCTTATTTTCCTTAAAAAAAAAAAATAATTTCTTGCATATGCCTTCATCAGAAGCCACCTTACTATACTATACTATAATTATTGTATGTTTACATATCCATTTTTCTCATTCAACTGAGCTCTTTGAGGAGAGAGACCAAATCAAAATCATTTGTATGTCGGTGCCTGGCTTCCAAAAGTGTTTGTTGAATCAATGAAAGACTTAACTGAGTAAATCATAAATCAGATGAATACAGACCAATATTAGAAGGAAACTGTAGGGAGGTAGTGTAAAAATTAAAGCGATTCAGAACTTTTAAGTCAGACCTGAGTGCAAATCCAGGATTTGTACTTATTAGCTGAGTGCTTTGGGAGGAGGAACTAAAACCTCAGTTTCATCATCTATAAAATGGAAGAACTAGGTCAGCTTCAGAGTTATGGAAATATGAAACAACAAAACACTATGCTCAGTCCCTGCCTCTAAAATATTAATCATTAATATTTAGGTTATTAATAAGATGACTTAACTGTAAGTTAGAATTGGGAGCTTTTGCAATTTAGAACTGAGTGATTTAAAATAATACATGCCAAATAGATCCTTAAAAAGTTTTAAAACTCATTTAAAAATGCTACAATACTAAGGAAAATTTTATTCTTTGTTTTATAAGGTGATGATCAAGATAAAATGTATCACCAGACCCCTTTGGGATAAAAAAAATCTTCTAGATATCAATTTTTTGAGATACTGATATTATACTCTCCCTAAACAGAAGAGACATCAACCACAGAAGGTTACTGTTCTGAAATTAGGCAAGATGGGAGAAGTCAAAGAGCCCTGTAACAGAAGAGATGGGCTGATTTAAAAGGAATCACTCAGACATTTTAGTTTAAAGATGTCTTCAAAGAGCTTACTGCATTCTTTGTCAACGAACAAGATAATCAAAATTTAAAAGTTTTTACTACAATGGCCTAGGGTCCCCTGGAGAACACGCAGTGAAATATGAGAGCAGTTTTAATACCTGGAAGCCCAGCTGCATTATAGTAAGGTCAGCAGAGGAGCAGAGCTAAGACTCGAGGCCATAATGACTCCATATGGAGCCGGCATCAGCAAAGGTAATAAACTCTCCCGCGATGATTTCCTTGCTCGCTGCAGTACTACCGCAGACTGACAGTCACACATCTTTCTTTCAAAGGAATTTTTCACTTGAAGAATTGTGATATTTTTGCCAGCAGTGATTAAGATCTTCAAAGTCAAGAAAAGCACTGACCCAGCCTAAGAAAGTTAATGTGCAAGTGTGTGTGTGTGTGTGTTTTTAATATTTTAATGTAACTGATAGAAAGTCTATACCCCTTGACTTGTGCACAAAGATGTTTCCCTTTTTATTTTTTCTTGGAATAAATACTCACTGAAGAGAAACTGGCATGAGCTTCCATGGTAATAAGATGACTCTAAATGAGGCATCTGAGGACAAAAACATTAGAAATTGGGGACAGCTGCGGACAGCAGATTTGGGACACTAGTATCATGTATGTAACAAATCTTTATTAATAAGTACATTAAATCCCATATTTTTTCATTTATAACTGCTGCATAATTTCCTGTTAACACTTCATGTAAATTTCAGATAAGGTAATAATTTTTTTTTCAGAATTCTATTTCTGTTTCATTATATGTTCTATACTCTGCCCCACAGGTCAGTTGCATGATTGAAGTATTATGCCTCATTAAAATTCTACTAGTTAAAACATGGAGACAGAATTTTGGTAATTCTTTTCTCCATTACTGGAATTAACCATTCCAGTACATTCCTGGGCTTCCTGAACCTCATCATTTATGTATACATATACTTGGACATCAACACCATTAACAAGTTCTTAAATATACACACATGTAAGAAGCATATGTAATACAGATATATGTTGGTAAAGGGGTCTCAATGTCCTAAACAGAAAGCTCTTATCTTTCTATTGCTCCAGTGGCCGAAAATCCTTGCCCCACCACCTCCCAATTCAGTATTTCTAGCTAGCAGCTGCTATCAGAAACCTAAATAACAAAAATATGCAAACTTGCACACTAATTCCCTTTGGAGATAGATCTTGGCTGCAGCCCTGTCATAAATCAGAGAATTTCGATATGAAATGAGGCAAGCAGCTCTAATCATTTCTGCATTTCAAATTGGATCACTGGCTCAATCACTGGGCTTTTTTAAACTGCTTGCCTAAGAGCAAATGTGAGGCGGGAGATAATTCTGAAGACATCTCTTCTTTTGTGGCCGTAGAACTCTTTTAACTGTTTCAAGACTGAAGGCCACATTTCCGTGATAATAGCACAAATCTGCTGGGAGAGATATGGATCCTTCAAGACATCTTCCTCCTCTTTCAACTCACAGAATTCCATCAATATCTGCATATATTATATATATTAAAATATGTGTGTGCATATGGGTTTTGTGTGTCTAAAAAAGAAAGTGAGAAAAAAAAAGAAGAGAAACATCTGACAAAGATCCACAGTCTATTTCTCCTTAGAATTTCCTGTTTTTGACACAGGCAAGTTTCAATCACACTACGAGACAGTTAACATTTTTAAACGAGGAAAATGTATTTCAAATCAAATGAAATTTTACCAAAACGTGAAAGACTTTGGGGTTTCAAGGATGGCCTGGTGATTTGGCCACCCTTCAATAGCCAAATGAGGAAAGTCCTTTCACCTTCTCAGATGATTTCTGAATTCTTATTATGATTGCATCATTATATTTTCACATCTCAGACAACCTTTTAAAAACAATGTATCAAGGGGAAAAAGGGAGAAGAAAAAAAGTCTGTGAGGCAATTACTGAAAGTAAAGAGTCCTCTTGACCTTTGATATTTTTGCTTTTGAATCTCTCTTATTTCTTATCCAAATGATTCTAAAGGCTTGTTGCAGGTTTCCTGTGCTCACTACAGTCCTTTGAAAATGAATTTAAATCTATTTTTCAGAGGGTTTTGTAATGCCTTGTAAGCCTAATAGTGATCTGATGCAATTGTAAAGCTAAGCTGCTGTGTTTTGAGAACAGAATAAAAATGTTTATCAAATTTTTCTTTTACACAGTTAACATACAAAACAACTCTGCTTTATCAGGCATTTATTTTTCTGTTCTGCCTTCCCCTTTAAATGGCTGACATTGTATTATACTTCTGGGACTCAGGACACCAAATTTACCATTTCCTTGTTATTAATTTTGCAAACTGGGGGAGTGTTGATGTCATGCTGATTCAGGTGTTGGAGGACTTAAATAATATTATTTACCTTCTTACTATAGCAACTGAATAAACAATATTATTACTGGGTATTTTATGTACAGCTTTATACACTGCGTTTCTACTCAGCAACATGAGTATGATTTTATTTTTCCTGCCTGCTTTCAAATTCAGTAAGATAATCCAATTTCTGAAGCTTATCAAATAATATAAAAATCAAAAGCCTTCCAATAAAATTTTCATAATGTGAAACTTTAGCATTTATTTGGTTTTTATTGTTTTACATACAAGTTTAAAGTTGTCTTAAAGACTCAAGGCATTAACATTTTTCCAATGTGTTCATTAAAAGCTATATTTACAGAACTATCTGTGTAAGTTCTACCACTGAAAGAATGCAAGTGTTGTGTGTGTTTTTAAGGATTATTATTAAGGATTATTAAATCCTATGTTTAATAAATTTTGTGACTAAAAAAACTATCATGAATAAAAATGCTTAAGTTGACTTATAAAGCAAAAGCCTTTATTCACATGTAGGTGTCACTTGATTTCTGTTGCTTTTGCTTGTTTTTTTTTGCCCCCAAATAATGAATTCAAGGAGAATTCCCCAAGGTTCTAGGAAGTCCCCAAAATTCAATCTCATGAATATATAGTTTATTGTTTACAACCTAGTTTGTAGCCTGCACAGAGAAGAAAAACATCAGAATCAGCCCACTAATTCATAACCTATATTTGCTTTTTTCATTATCTGAGACCATTCAGCTAAGACTCTGAACCTTAGTGGGGAGTTAAGTCTGAAAACTGAAGCTATTTTAAGAGAACAGGGGTGGTTGTTACCATACTAACTTATCTACCCACAACTGACAAATACTTATAATAACGTTACATTATCCCTCTAATCCCTCCTATTTTTATTTTCCTGGATGGGTCCCAAACTACTACTATTATGGCAGAACTATACTCTTTCAAGTCTGATAGGCTTATTTCTAAAGTGCACCATGTGTCTTGTGTAAAGTGATTGACTGGGTGTTGGCAAAAAGTTAGCTACACTTTCATTAACGTTTTGTGTGTGCATACGTGTGTATAGGTGTACACATGCTTTTTCCTTATATTATTCATGAATTTTGCTTTATTCTTATATTATTACATGAATTTCTTCAAGGTATTGTTTCAACCCACCATAAAAGCCATCTATATCCATTACAGAAACTCTGAAAGTTTGGATATAAATATCTCTCTTCTTCAAATTAAATATCTAACTCGGAAACACCTTTGGTTACGTCTATGGCCCCAAAACCATTTCTCATGACTTGAAGTAAACTGATACAAAACTGTAAGAATGAAATACACAAAAGCATTTTTAGTATATGTATGGCTCCAAACAGAAGCATTGAAGAATTATAAAATTGTAGTATGAACACATTTTGTATGGTATATGACACTTAGGCATATTGGCTGTGAATATTATGTTTATTACCCTGCACAAATCTCCTATATGCAACAGAAGAAAGGACAATAAATTAATACGGCTGGAACACATTGGAAAGAGCTTCTCAGCCTTAACATATCACAGTGACATTGCTGGAAGCTGAATTAAGATGTAGGTCTTCAGAGATTGAAAAAAAAATAATCCCTCACTAACAATGCTAGAAGGTGAGTATACAGCAAAAACATATGTTGGGGCATCAAGCTAGCTAAAAAAAAAAAAAAACACTGTAAAATATTAAAAGTGAGCAGAAGGGAGCTAGCTAAAAAAAAAAGTAAAATATTAAAAGTGAGCAGCAGAAGAAAGAAAATTAGAAGAAGAAGCTAATTGGAAAAGGAAAGGGGAAGATAGCATTGTTATAAACAAAATGAATCAGAAGGTGAGTTAAAAAGAAAGGGCCCAGAATGTTAAGAATATGAATGGCAGAAAGGAAAAAATAGGAATAGAAAGGATAAAGTGAGTAATATAATTGTGGGAGTAGCAACACAAAACTAGGCTAGTAGTAGAAATGGCAAGGTCACATACAGGGGATTCAAACAAAAATTACTGTGTACATTCATCTAAATTGATCACAAACATCTTAACCATTCTGCCTGTTCTAAATTCAAATTTCCATATTAAACAAAACCCTAGTTTTTCTTAACTTTAGGTTTTTGTAAGCTTTGTTCGCCAAGTAGCTGAAATTGTTTGCAAAAGTTATTTTTTCTGATTATATATATAACACCACCATATGGCTGGTAGGTATTGCCAAGGTAGTCTCTCTGTTGAGGCTTAAGAAAACTATTGCTATATGCATTTAACAAAGTCGGGATGGCATGACAAAATCTGGGATTTTGAATATACTGTTCGTGATAGTCTTCAAACCATGATCAAATGACAGTCTGCTATAACTTGGCGACACAAAAAAATCCTTACATAAATATTGACTGTAAATTATCAAATGGACTTTATAAGGGTACCAGAGGGAGTCCATGGGATTTGGATTCTAAGACCTTTTAGGGTTTCTCTTACTCCACTGAGCTTTCACCTTTCAGGTGACTTCCAGGTCAACTACTTGTAACATATTCTGAGCTACTAAGGATTTTAAACCATTATGGGATTAGAATCTCTCACTCTCATTGAATTGTGTGCAGTATGGATCTGGAATTTCTCCTGACTTTGGTCTGTGACCATGTTCTCAACAGGTCAATGAGGAGGGAGCCCCATGCCTACCCATCATCAGCTGTCACCTAAACTTGCCCCCTGACTGGCCAGACATTCATCCTTACTCTAAGAATTTAGTAAAGGACTATCTTAAATGGCATCCTGCCTGTGCAGAGGCAGTGTGGTTAATCTTTGACAAAAGAGCATTCACATGTCAACAAAACAAATGCCTAATGGAAGACCCTACTACAAAAGAATAAAGTAGGCCATTCAAGCTGCCAATAAAAAAGAAATTTAGAAAAGATTGAAAGTTTGAACCCAGCATCACCATTTCCACTGAGACTGAAGTCTGACCCAACACCCAGTGCTCCTCTGGCAGCCCTCGAGTGGAGTCACCCCAGGCCCCAAAGGGTCAATATGAAGAGTCCTGTGATGACGTGCTTTCAACCTGGAGCAAGGGAGAAGGGAAATCATAACACTCTTATTTTGACATGAGTTCTTCCTATAAGTGTGCTTTCAAAATTATTGTGGGAAAGATTTCTGAAAGAAGAAAAATACTTTTTATTGTCCAATCACTCTTGTCCTCTACATTTACTATAGGAAATCCCTGTTTTCCATAGAAAGGGAGTATTCTTGGGTAATCATAGATTTTACCACATCAGAAACTGGCTATCTCAAGAGTATTCATGCCTCTGCCCCACATACATAAGCAGACTAATCCTAGATCCAATATTATCTAATGCATTTTTAATTCAATTCTTCTCTTGCTTATATAGGTTATAAAATAGGGCTATTTTCAGATCCAACCAATTACTTAAGTTTCCTCCAAATACACAGTTATCACCAAACATAATAGCCTAATAACCAGTAAAATAAACAAACAAAAGATCAATGACAAGAGCTAAAAAACTAAAGTGCATAGCTTTTCTTAAATTTTCTTGCAGTGATCTTGTTTTTATGATACAGAACTACCAGTCTCTTAAAACACTCCATTCCAGTGGTTCCTGACTGGGGACAATTTCCCTGTCTAGGGGACATTTGGCAATGTCTGGAGACATTTTTTACATAGCCAGGAGTGTGCTATGGGTATCTAATAGACAGAGGCCAGGGATGCTGCTAAACATCTTAGTGCACAGGACAGTAACTCCCACACCAAAGAATTATCTGGTCCAAAATGCCAATAGTGCCAAGGTTGAAAATACTTTTTAATTCATATTACTAATCTATACTTTCTGGTTTACATTTTATAACACTGTGGAATAGTGTTATATTTTAGTTTGTGCTTTACAGCAACACTCCATATGGAAACCTGCAACGAGACCTGTCAGCAGTTTCTTTTTGGATTATGCTGTGTCTGCTAGCACTTCTACAAGGTAAGGGGCAGTCAAAATTTTCACTAAATGTCATTTCTTCCCCTTGGTTTTATCACAGAAAAAAAAAACACATTTGGCATATGTTCTTATGTAGAAGGCATTTTGACTATTCTTAAGTTAAATTTAACACAGCAAAAGGTTTGCAGCTCTTTAAAATAAAGGGTCATTCTCTGGCTATATATATATATATATATATATATATATATATATATATATATATATATATATGCCATTCATCTCTAAGAGTGTTAAACTCAAAGCTTTCACTTTTGTACACAATCCTTAAAATCAGTTTAGTTTGAGTTAGCCTTTAATTAGATCATAAACTCCTTGAGGATGGGGATATTTTCCCTATTTCCTATATCTGTTAAAAAAAAAAGGTGGCCTAAAAGAAGAATATCTTAGATAATCAGGTCAAAAATTCCAATCATGCTTTCATTTTGGATCAACTGCAATAAGAAGATCCAGCAACTTCCAAAGAAGCCTCTAAAGATCTTGCACAATAACTCAGTTGCATACATTTTTCTAAAAAATGGGAAGTGGTAGAAAAAAGGCGGGGGAAGATTATTCCTAGTGCTTATCTTCTTTGACAACATTTATAAGAAGTACCATTTGCTAATCAAAACAAAATCAAATATTGCATGGAAATAATCTGCAGTACATTCTGAAATGAACTAAGATGATGATTTAGTGTCTCACTGAAATATTTTTACTGACTAAAGAGTAATTTCATTTTATTGGACAACTCAATGTTCTTGAGGGTTACCATATTCTCTTTTGCCTGTAGGCCTTTCTGCATTAATTATATTTTATATCGTCTGCCACCCATAACACACACACCTCCCTGAACCACCCCCAACTGACAAATAGTATTAAACTAATTTATTCCTATTCATCCTGCAGGTCTCTTCTTAGATATTACTTCTATTTTTTTTATCCCAAATATATCTTAGGTATGCTTCTAACATACTATATTTCCTCCCTTACCAATTACAGTATTTTTGCTGATCATCTACTTGGCAGTAGTTACCCACTTATTTGCCCACTAGAACATAATCACCAGATAACAAGATCAATATATATTTCAAGTACACTGAAATATCGTCAGTGCCGAGGACCATACCTGGCACTAATAAAAAATGGTTGTTAACTATTAGTCCATTCATGGGTTCTGTGATTCTGCTGCTGTTTTGTTCCTTCAGTTTTCCTTTGTTCTTATACTCCACATAATAGTTACCAAAGGGAAAGGGACTGGGGAGGATGGGTGGTAAGGGAGGGATAAGGGCAGGGAAAAAGAAAGGGGGCATTATGATTAGCATGTATAGTGTAGGGGGGCCACGGGGAGGGCTGTGCAACACAGAGCAGACAAGTAGTGATTTTACAGCATCTTACTATGCTGATGGACAGTGACTGTGAAGGGGTATGTGGGGGGGACTTGGTGACGGGGGGAGCCTAGTAAAGATAATGTTCTTCATGTAATTGTAGATTAAAGATACCAAAATAAAAAAATTTTAAAAAAAGTGAAAGTGAAAAAAAAATGGTTTTAAATTAATGAATGGATGAATGAATTAAAATTTATAAACAGTTAATTTCTATGCATCCACTCCTACTCAGAGCACATAGCTGTTTTGACTCAGACCAGACAATTATACATTTAGAGCAAATAATAAGTCAAGGCTCAAGTGATTTGGGGATCTAGTCCCTTAGAGAGGAACTAGAAAACACTTTGCTGATACCAAATGAAGGGAAAAAAAAAAAAGAAACCACAGACTGTCAAGGTTCATATACTACTATTCACTACAACCGTTTTTTGTTTCTTTAAGAAACATCATATCCTCACCATCGTATGCCTAGTATGGAAACTGCACCCCACCCCCCAAACAAAAAAAGGAACATTAAGGTACTTTTAAAAAAATTCCTTCATAGGTCAGATAGCCTGGTAATGACTATTAAATAGCTGATAATTTGAGGGATTACAGTGTGAAGCATTGCCTTGTGTGGATTAGATCCCAATGCTTCCCTCTCCCAAATTATAAGTAGTAGTATTCATTCCATCATACTTTCCCTTCCCCAAAAGGGTCATTTGCTTTAAGTGGAAATCAGTAAGGAGAGATAGCCCAGCCCCCATTACAGTTTTATATCCATATGCCCACCCCTTATCATTACCAATGTCCTACCTCTAAAGACAGAAACATAGAGTTATGCATAATGGTTTAGTTATCTAATGTGGTGTTTGCATTTAACTGATCATCCCGACTCTAGTGGTGAGACACAAACCACTGTCAGATACCTAGTATTTTTCAAGACATTGTCCAGACTAGCTTCCCTGGTGCTTTATCAGAGGGTTTTATCAGGCCTCCACACGATAAGGGTTGCTACTATTTGCCAACTTGGAATTTTTGTAAAATTCCTTAATTTTCTGTTGTTAATCCATCAAACACAAACACATGAAAACTTATCTTATTCTCCAAGAAAAAATGATTATTGTACAGAGAAGTACTAGGAGATAGAGGGTTGGGGGCAGTGCGCTTGTCTTTAGTTTATTTAACCCTATCAAAACCAGGCTACTTTGTGTTTTTGACACCAGAGCAAAAAGAAATCTATGCACAGTACATAACTCCCTACTTCCCTTTTCTTGATGTATTCAGGCCCACAATCATTAAAAGGAAGTAATTTACTTTCTTTAAAATATTTTTTCATGTTGTTAGAATATATATCATAAAATACACTCCTTTGAGGATATAAAGGCATAATTTTAGAAAATTTAGAAAAAGTGTGAACTTAAGAAAAGATAATTAATAACTGTGCTTTTCCAAAATTAACCTTAAAAATATTTGGAGTAAATTCTGTAATTCTGTTACTTTAGTTCAGAGTACATTACTAAAGAGTATTATAATTTTAAAGTACTCAATACTTCAAAATAATACTTTTCTATTTGTAAAATATATTTTTCAGCTGCCACAAAGCCTAAAATGTAATTCAGACCCTTTAAAAAAGTCACACTAAGCAAAACAAAAAGGGAAAAGAAAAATATGATAAAAATATATTTTATTTCATAAGGGATTTTAGAAATAAAACAGACAAATTGTTTAACCTGCCCACTTCTTGTAAGCATTTTATGTTTTTCAAATAATCGTTTCCTATAAGGTTTTATGAATACAGTAGTCTGCAAAAGGGTTGTTCCACGATGTTTTTACCACAAAGGATGGAGAATGAGTAATGAGTGATAGGTTATGCAGATTCCAAGGACTGAGCCCTGAACTGGATTCCAGGGGCAAACTTCTCTCTTTTACCTCCGTGCCTTTTCTCCAAACCTGCACTCCTGCACATGTTTATTCTCCAATCCTCTGGATGTCACCTTTCATTGAAAGATGTGCACTCATCTCCCACTGCTAGTTGCACCTCTAGCCCCCTTTCAGATGGCTCCCATCTGAGTACTCAGAAAAATGCTTTTAGGACTCTTGACAATACAAAAAAGAACAACTCCCTTTCCTGACCTGGCAGATGGCAGAGTGTAGCCTCCAAATCCAGTTTCACAGACTTTGGTCATCATAAAATGCACAAACCTGAGAAAGACATTCTCTAAATTTTCAGAAACATACTGGAAATTTGTTGCATATTTTTTCCCTTTAAGCATTAAAAGACTAAAAAATTTTCAAAAAAATAATTGCTTTCCTTTTTCAACATTTGCTACACAACAGCAATCACCCAACTACTATGAAGAATAAAACATTCAGTGCTGCTTTTCCATACCTGAGTGTATCACCAAATAATATATAATCAATAAATGACCAAATCATATGTATGATAAAATATATGAGCAAATAATGAGCTAATCTCAGGAAGTTGGAGAAGTTTAGGGAAGTGAATAAATACAGATATTCCATGTCATATTTCATGACTTCCAAAAAATTATGAGTAAATTCCAAACATGGATTATAGTTCTCAACGAGGATTAAAGAGCTTTGGCTTTATTAAGACCAAAGATGCTACATGGCCTATTTCTCACTTGATCATTGCCATCTGAAGTTCTATTCAGCAGAGATTTGAAGGAAACCACCCAGATTTCTGGATATACATGCCTAAAAGAATTCCTTAATCACAGATTGATCAGATGTTGCTAAGCAGGAAAGGAGGAACATGGACAATTGATGCATTTGCTCCTCCCACATTAAAAACTGAAATTTGTTGCTGCCCAAACCTGTTATTTTTGGTACATTCACAGTGTACATTATATCAGGATTTCACAGCCTCAGCACTATTGACATTTTGTGTCAAATTCTTCGTTGTGGGAAGCCAGCCAGTAACCTGTATGATGCTCAGTGACTCTGGCCTTCCCCGATGTGCTGATAGCAGTCTCTCCTTCTCCCCACTCCTCAAAAACATCTCTAGGCACTGTCTATGTCCCTTAGGGGCAAAAACGTCCCTAGTTGAAAGCCATTAAATTAATTGTTTTTATTTAATGAAGAGTTATTTAGATGATCTTTCATTCTTTCAAACTTACTTTTCAGACCTACATCAGTTTAAACACATCATATGTTCTCATCAGGGTAGGATACCTACCTGAAAGCCAATAAATCCAGGTGGGTTGACCTGTAAAAATATGATTTCCCAAAGACTTCATTCTGTGCTTTGAGCATCAAGTACTAGAAAGAACCCTTGACAAGATGAAGTTGTACAATCTCAGCCAACAAATGATCTACTCCGATGCTTACACTAACTTTACTATTAAGCAAAAACAGGCACATTTTCAAATATTGATTCCAACTAATGTCTAATCTTAACAGGTGTGATCTTATCAAGGCCCGCCTATAATAGAGGGAGTGTCAGAGTTAAACAGAATAGGCTGGGATAAGATCACAATCGTCCTCACAATGATGTGATGGTATCACAGAATGGGGATAGTATTCTAAGTAATTATCATTAATAGATCCTGGCACAGGAAAAAGCAGGCCTGACTAGGGTCTAAACAAATTTGAGTGGGACCAAAAAAAGGTTGCTGAGAATCACAGTTTAAGGTACTAGGTGTTCTTAAAGTTGTTTTGTCAAAGTTTAACATACTAGAGTTTTTAGTGAACAGGGAAGTGCAGAATGATTTTAGTACAATGAACATGTAAGGGGGAAAATGCCCCTTCATTATTGATACAGGTACATTTATCTGTCTTTTTGCCCATGTCATCCACTCTGGTTATTTCTATGCCTTGATCTAATTAGAGTATTTATAAACAGGTTAGTTGCAGCTATTGAAAGAGGTTAAACACATTCACTATTTGCAGTCTACCAGACATCAATCTGGTAGTTGATCTCCATCATAAGAAACAGAAAAGGTTTGTTTATATTCCTTAAGTCCTTGGCCCAGCTTTAGTATACTTTTATAATACTATATATGGCATCAATGCAGAAATGGTTCAAAAGTAGCTTTTTCAGCTTTTAAATTTAAATTGTAATGCACTGATTCATTCATTCTTTGGCCCTTATGCCCTAGTACACAAAAGCTCGTAATTATTACTTCACTGTCTACTTCCCAATGAAGTAGGGAAGTACACACAATCTACAAAGAAGCCAGGATGCCTTTTTTAACTCATTAATGACAACTTAATACATCCAGTAGATTTCATCTTTTGGAAGGTCTATTAGATAAACACATGACTGCTTACTGATGTTTTTATGCTTGTTACACTGAGCTAAATGAATATTTGCATGAAAAAATATACCTGTGATCATTAGTCCAAATAATTAATAGAACACAGAAATTTTTGCTAGAAACTTAACTCTGAATAGGTCACTCCTTTTCCTCTTATCACATAGAGATAAGTCCTTTTCCTAGCATTATGACACAACATTTAAAGTTATGCAAACAATATAAGGAGATAAGTTAGCAAATGTGATCAAAAGTATGTTTTTCTCAGTGATGCTTTTCATTATATTGAAAGCATGATTATGATTATTACTGGCACTGTTATTATTCTTATTCACACTCTGTCCAGACTTTTCCAGGAGGAGGGGGGGAAGCCAAACTGTATCTTAGTTTGTGTTTCTTTTCTCAAATGGGTGATTAATTACAGGTGCTGAAATCTTTTGGATAATCATTGAGGGTGAACACATGCATCGCTGAAATCTGCAGTACACACAGAACTTTAAACATGACTGGTTGTTAACATGGTAAAGCAAAACAGAACATTCTACACTTTGTATCTTGTCTAAAAATAATGCAGTCGTTGACCTTAACTTTATCAAACTGGTCCCATCATCAAGGTCAAACACAGTAGTAAATAATTTCAGCTGGACATGAGCATACCATAATGTTTATAATAGAACTCTATCTGTACCTTGTGTTTTTCTACACACAGTACTCACAAAAATTAATCTTTTTTCAATAAATAATTTAATTTTAAAATAGATTGGTGAGATTTGGCAAAGACTTAAGATACAAAGTACATTTATCCAGTGCTAAGTCTTCTTTTCAGAGTCTCTATTTCTACTTCAACACCGTACTATACAATACACATGGACAAAGCCCAACTATATATCTAAAAAGACACCAAAACAAGAGTTATTGTCAGCATATAGCTTCATGTGTTTGGAGATATTCCCTCTTTTATTACTTTGACCAATGAAGAGGACATATAGGAGGCCATTCAGAAAATCTTCAGATCCTAATTTTTTCAGGAGGGACATCAGTGATTGGTAAAGGATGGATACTGAGGCCCTCGAGGTCCTGAGGACCATTTTACCTCTGTGTAAAACCAGATGAAGAGACAGGAAGACCACAGGTGTGGTGCTAGTTTTCCAGATTTGGAACTTCACAAGTTAGCCATTGGCTGGGTTCACAGAATGGCAGGAATGTTAAGGAGGCACAGCTATATTTGAATCTCTCTTAGGAACTACCACAGCACATGCTGCTAATTCTCTTTTCAGTTTCCATTTTGCAGGAATGCATTAAACAAAGAAAGGAAACTACTATCTGAAACAAATGATCCGTTTGTGGAAAGATATACAGAAATACTGATTTTTGTTTCTTCACTCATTAAGATTTATGCAAAGAGAAAGCAAATGCCACATAGTGAAACTAAGGGTTGACTCTGTTACCAACAGTCTCATCACTACTTTTCATCTCTGTAACACACACGATATGCTCTTCTTCTTTAGCCTGCTAGTCAGGGCAGTGGTACCTGCTAGTGGATGACTGACTAAAAAAATCAAGATTGAACTTATTCCCTGAGGCACACTGTACCTCGGATCAAAGAGTGCACTCGGGGCATGCTGAAAATGCAAATCCCACTGCCCTCACCTCTCAACTTCCTGGTACAGGAACCAAAGACAAAAATCCTTATAAATGAGTGGCACTGTCTCTAGAGAGGGAATGAAGAATTAGACAGAGAAATTTGGAGATCTGAACTGATTCAATTATGTAAATTCTTTTTAAAAAGCTTAAGGCTAGATTTTACTTTGTAACCACCCAATTTTCCATATTCTAGTCTCAATGACAAATTAAGAACAGCCATTGATGTGAAATGCTTAAAATGAAGATGATGTCTGTAGAAGAATGGATAGAACTCGATCCAGAAATTTTGCTATATTACAAATACAATGCAATTGATTCCAAGAATTTGATAGAAATATAAGTATTAAGCCATTTAAAAAAAATCTGCAGCACCTTTAATTACATTGTCATTAAAAAAAATCACTTCTTTAGCTAATTCAGAAGTCATTATATTTCACTGAGTGCATGGTTAATAGGAAATAGTCTAAAGAGGGCTTACCTACCATTTCATAAATTAAGAGTATACAGAATAATAACAAACTTCAGCCTGATTTAGGATCAGATTTTTAATGGCATAAAGAGCGATATAAATATCAATGGAAACAATAAAAATGTAAGTAATGCCTGTAGAGTTATGAAGTTACCTCTCTTTTATCAGTTTTCTAGTATATTCAAATTGCATTCAATATGTAACAGTCTTCTTTAAGCATTATAAAGAAATTCAAGATCCAACTGCAGTAATTCTAGTGAGTATTCAGTCACTTCACAGTGGAATCTGCTTTATTGCCACATACGTCAATGATGAAAGCACTTCTCTTACTAACAGAGTAATAATATTAATATGCAGGTGAAGTACAGAGGGATTACTTTTAACCTGTTAGGTATACTATTTAATTTTTAAAATTCTATTATTTCACAATTGGTCAACATGGAATAAGTAGATTTTGCAATGAGTCACATCTGCAAAATGGAAGCAAAGTACTGAGAAACTTAAGTGCTACATACACTATGAATACTTTGCATTATTTGATGGTAAAAAAAGAGCTTGCATTACAATGCATTTCAGGAGAAAGTAGGGTCAAGCAATACAGTAAATAAGGTAAGTGCAAGTTAGGTTGTAGCAATCGATCAGCGAAAATGAACTGTACTTCTTGAATTCTTTTCCTTTAGACTTCAAGATAACTGCATATACACTAGCAAAAGACAGTTGAAAAGCTATTGAGAAGATGCAACTAGAACAGTAGGCTCCCTACTCGTTAGGATGCTGTCAAACCAACTGAAAGGAGATGACTTGCTTCCCTTTTCAAAGCCTTCAGTGGCTAAGGAGGTATAAAAATAATAGTCAAAAGACTGAGTACCCTTTTGTCCCCTCCAGTGTGACTGGTATGGAAAATCTGCAGCAAGTATTAGCAACGCTTCATAAAACTAATGTTGCTACCAAACACTCTATTTCTTAAGACTAGAATTGAATACTGAAAACTAAAGATACAATTCAGTATCTCTAACTTAAACTATTTGAATCTTGTATAATCACAAAATACTTATTATACCATCTCCATGAAGATTATAGACACTTCTCAGTAATTCAGGCTCATGGAAAATACAGAATAAAGAGAAATGAAAACTGACAGAAAATCAAATAATGTAAGTGAGCACTTTGAGTTTTATTGCTTGCATTTTTTTTTTCATTTTTCACATTTTTCTTTTCTGTTCTTACCATATTTGCTACTAATTGAATTGGGTCTTCCTATAATGCCTTAATTGGTCAAAAATTATAAACATCTTTTTCATTCTGCAGATTCATACACCCAAATGTTCTACACTTGTTCTAAGCTAACTATTTAAGACACTTAAACTGTCCTTAACAATAATTTGCCAAGAGCTAAAGTAATGAAATTATGAGAAAGAAATAATGTTACAAACATTATCAATATTTACAGTGTTGTCTCATCTATAACAGGAAAAATATTAAGTAGAGGAGTGCTTTATTTCAAGAGACTGTTTTATTTAGAAAAGTTTAAAGTATAAACAAAATAAGATTAAAATATCAATCTTGAAAATCAACTATTTATTGTGTGTTTATGTGCATATGTGTGCATGCCTATGACTATGGCTTTTTCTTGTGTTAGGTTTGTTCAAAGCAATATATAAAGGCTATGGATAAAATTCAGTTATATTTAATACTTTTTTTAATTGAAGTACCATTGATATACAATCTTATGTTGGTTTCAGACAATACAGTGGTTCAACAGTTACCCATATTATTGAATCCTCACCCCCTCTAATGTGGTCACTGTCTATCAATGTAGTAAGATGTTTCAGAATCGTTAACTTTATTCTCCATGGTGTATTACCACCCCATGACCAACTTATATTGTGACTATAAATTACTGTGCCCCTTTATTTAAATACTCCTACAAGAAGTAATTATGTTTGATAAGAATTCAGATTTGTCTCCCCCTTTCTTAGCAGAGGTCTGACTTACACTATATGCTTAATAAATATTGAGTCAAGTTTCCCTTCAAGATGTCTAGCACAATATATGTAACATTAGAGGAGGAAAAAGATTTTAGTCATTCAATTTCTAGTAAATATCAACAGAGGAAGACTATGAAAATAGTTATGAAATGATGAAAATAATTGTTCCACTCCCCTCTCATGTTACTGTAAAGGAAATAACACACCACTTGGAAGGCATAATTTGGTGGTGGTTGGTTGAGGGGTTAGTTCGGGTAACATCTCCATTTTGTCCAGCCACTTATGAAACCAATGGTCAAATGTTTAGATTGTGCTCTTTCCTGCAACCTTATTTAGTGATTACCTCCCAATAAAATGAGCCTATAAAAAATATCTGAAGGCTCTTCACAAATGCAAAGCATGAGTAATATCATTCCAACTAGATTTATCCTTCCAGAGCTCCAGTAGGAAGGAAAAGGGTTTCAAAGTGACACTGGTAAATATGTCACTTTCCTTCTCTATCTTTTCTCATACTCATATACAGACATTCGTTTAAACAAAAGTTAAAAGTCTGAGTTAAACTCACTGAAACAAGGAGATTAAAGTTGAAGAGGGCATCTCCCTCTATCAGTCAGGCCTCAGCGAGGGAACACACTTCACCTCTAGGCAACTGAGCCTTTCTAACTGAGCACTATACTAGCCATGGTATGTAAGGTCACTGTCTATCATTCATCCCTCTGACAACCACTTTGTTTCTGACTCTTCACACCTGTGTGCTGATTTATAACATGCCAGAATAACAGTGGAATGAGTGAAGGAAAATCCCAGCAGTATCTATAAGCCTAAAGATTCTTAAAGATAACAGCCTGCTTTAGGATGTTAACTTTTCTGGCCTCCATTCACTAATTGCTCTCTGTCTTTATTATTGTGGCGTGCTTTGAGATACTGGTTCTATTTTGCTGGCCCTTCAGCTGTCTGTTAATTATTTCTCTACATGTGTAAAAAAGATTTTATTTTAGCTGTCCTAGGAACAGCAGATCAGCTTCTAAAGCTCACTAGAATTCTCTTAGCTATATCTATTTCTTAAAAAACATTTAATGTGTGCTTTTTTGAATCCAGAGCAAAAATAGCACATTAATCCCGTTTCAAAAATCCCAATAAATAACAAAGGTACATTATGCTCCGAAACAGCTTCACTCGCCCATATGTGGCTCCAAAGGCCTGCCCAAACAGAATCAGCCTATAAAAGACAGTTTCATATTTCCTCCAGTCATATAACAGGAACCTACAGGATATAAAAGGTACTGGCCCTTGCACAGAGCTCATGATGACAATGGCATGGAAATTCACTGCCAGCAGATTAAAAGTGACCTCCATACATACTTTGGGAGCTTTCCCGGGATTTTTTTTTTTTTCTTCTTCTTCTCTTTTTGACATGGATTGACTAATCAGATTATGAAGCAAATAACTTAAAACAGCATCTTGAATCTCAGCCCCTCTGACAGTCACAGAATTCCACTATCAAAATATTTCATTAGAAAATCTTCAAGAAGCAGCAGCAGGTTTGGCACGGAACCCTTAGGATCCCATTAAGGGCCTCTGTTGTACTCCATAGCTTGTCTAGTCCAAAACGGCGCACTCCTCTCCCACGGATTCTCTCCAAAGCCATTCTGAATCCTCTTTTCCTTATCAGGCTGATACAGACCTGCATCATCCTCAGAGCCTTCTGACAGGGGCTACAACAATTGGGTGGGGGGGTGTGATACAACTGTTCATTGTTTCCTTTCGCAAAACCCTGCCACAGGGCACAGATTAACACCAAAAAACAGATGGCTGCCACCAAAGAGAAACATTTTTCAGAATGCCTCCACTTGATTAATGAAGTAATGGAGCCGAGCACCGTTTGACTTTCATCATGCCCTCTTCCTCCTCCCCCTTCTCCTCCTGGAGGGTCAGCAGAGATGGGGAACACGCTGTACATGTCTGCTTCCTTTGAAGACTTGTCATTTTCACAGCGCTTTGAAGGAATGCAACAATCATAAAACTGCTTACGTTCCTAGCTAAAAATATTCAGATAGAGAACGATCTCTCCTTTCACCCATCTCTGAACTTCTCTAATAAAGGCAAATGCTAACTGTTTTTTTCCCTGTAGATACTTCGCTCAACACGTGCTCGGGCCCTGATGCTTATCTCAGAGCCACATGCGGCATCACTGAGCACCGTTCGTGGACTATGCCGCACATGCCTCAGCAGCAGTGACTTTGAGATGCAAGGGGGAATGCCACACTGCAGACTGGCATCAGAACCCAAGGCACTCTTGCTGCTCCTGTCCACGCATGATGCTCACACACAGGGTAAGGAGAAACAAATGGTTTGACTTCTTAATGAAAGCTAAAACTTAAGGCATATGAAATGCCTTTGCCCTTCCAAACTCTCTCCCCATTTCTTCATATTTCATGGGGCATCACCATCTCTGTTCTAACTGCTTTATTCCTTATTCCCTCCATTCTTTCAACTCTAAAATGCCATAAATAATGAAAGAATTAGGTTAACATTTTAAAATACAAAGCTAACTCAAAAGTGAATCAGACAGGCTAAATTGCTTGTCTAATATTGCCTGAAATCCCCAATCACACACCTGAGAAATGCTTTTTGAAGAATAACTCCTTACAAAAAGAAAACACAAAGAAGCAAGCTTATCAAAAAAACAGGTTGGCCACTTAACCTTTCCTTCTCTTTCTAAAAATAATGTTTTTTTCTCTGCTTCTGTGGTGATTGTTAGATGATAAATGCTCTAAGTACATACCTTGTACTTTTCTAGGCTATGAGTTCTCAGAATACTCATGCTAGCTAATCAGTAAATGTGTGTCTCTGAGTATAAATACATGTGCACACGTGTATAAAGATGTATATGCACAATGATGACCAATGTGCTTTTAAAATATGTTCAGAGAGGGGATGGAAGAGAAAAGGTCTAGATGCACTGTTTGGGGAATGAGTAATCTACTTTCTATTCATAGGCATAATAAAAAGTAATCTAGGTTTTTATAACACTCTGTATATTTTTCTAAGTGACTAAATGTATATAATTTTATATAATTTTACCAAACGCCATGATGGAGGGCTGGTATAATAACCTCCATTTTATAAATGAGGAAACTGAGAGCATGTGTGATTACCCAAGATAGCAATATCCACTTCAGGTAATAACAGTCGGGACAAGAATCAGAAATCAGGCTACTCTGCTCCCATCATGGGCTCTTCACCATACTTTCTTTTCCATTTCTGATCTTTACAATGTGCTAGTGTATGTTTCTCAAAATTACTGGAGAAGAAGGACCACTCAGCAAACAGTGTGCTTTTGGTCCCTAATTCCCATTAGATTTTGTATACCTCATGTTTCCTATGGTTTCACTCATCTTTATCCTCACAATTTCTAAGTAATCAAGGATTTACTGATCATCTTCTATGTGAAAAAACCTTATTTACCTTCACAAATAACAATAAGTGCATCTCATTTTCACAAGTGTCTCCAGCTTATTGGTTAATCTTTGCCTTACAATGTACGATTTAGTTTTTTTCTGTTCAGATTTATTGGATTTTCCCTTGTGATTTCGCCCACTGCTCTTATTATTTGAAAGTCCTTCTCTATCCTTAGAGGCCAGGTAAGCATTTATGCAAATTACCTTTAGAGGTTAAAGAGCCTCTGGGATGGCCCCCAGAGACCCCAGCCTTTGGTTTCAAGCTCTTGCCCTTCCTTTCAGTGTGGGCTAGGCTGAGTGACCCAATTCTAATGAAAAGAATTCAGCAAAAGCGACATGATGCCACTTCCAAGATCAGATTACAAAAAGACTGGGGCTTCCATGTTGCACTCCTTCTCTTGTCCCTTTCATTTGATTGCTCGAAGAGAAGCCAACTGCTGTGTGGTGAGTTGCTCTATGGAGAGGCCCATGAGGCAAGGGACTGCGTCAGTAGCCACCCTAGCGAGCTTGCAAGCAGATCTTCCTCTTAGTTGAGCCTTCAGGTGACATCACAGCCTCGGCTGTCACTTTGCAGCCTTTGCAGAGGCGCTGTAGCAGAGCCACCTAGATTAGATGTGCTTATATTTCTGACTCTCAGAAACTAAGAATAAAGAATATGAGAAAACCACAACGCTTACACACATAACCCTATGCTTGACTCTGAGTTCCTGACCCTTAAACCAGAAAGAGATAGAAAACATAGAATGACAGAAAAGACAAGCAAATTAGTAGAATCAAGGAGCCACAGTTTTGTCAAACAAGGCCAAAGATTTTATGAGAAAAGTGGCATAAAAGTAAATGAAAAATAATACTTAACAAGGAAAAGTGATGCTAATTCTCATGAGAGAATTTCTTAAATAACTTTGTAAGTTTCCAAAAGTGTTTAATAAATATTCTTTTATTTTTGTTTTATTACAAATATATGCAAGAATTCTTGCCTCTGCACCGTGACACGTCAATATATAGGCTTGTAGGAGTGGGTTAGACAGGGTTATACTCACAAACTTGCTTATAAGTGGAAAATCTCATATGATGCTAACGATTGTCAATGTCAACTGAGAGCTACTGTTAAATTATGATATTTCATTAATAGTGTCCTGGAACTACCTATTTATTGGTAGTTTAAAAACAGAATCCAATATTTTATGACTCCAATATATATTTTATTAAAAGAGTTATCCCTAAGCGATATTGATTTCCATGAACAAATGGAAGGAGTACAAAACAGCACTTGTATCCACTCTTTCACAATTATCTCCCACCGAGTGAGTGTGTTCATTACCATGCCTGGCTGAGATCACTGCTATATCCTCATAACACTGGACCAATATTTATTATACCATGCAAATAACAGATAAGTACCCAATGCCAAACCAATTGTTTTAAAAAGAGTTGTAGAGTGGCAAGTGTTCAAAAAAGTCAAGGAGAAAGACCTTAAAAGGCATGCCAGATATATCAGCAAATAACACAAGAAAGTTTTGGTCAACTTTTCAAACAACTGCTCTTCACAGAACTTTCTGACTTTAACTTTTCCTCTAGCCAAAAATATCTTTGAAGCTTTATATTCTATAGTTTGTGTTATGAAAACAATAGAATGATAGTTTGCAAAACATTTCCACACCATCCAAGAATCTGATGGGCTCACCTTAGGGAGCAGACTCTATCTCCTATCTCCATCCCCTGAGAGACCCAGAAGAGTGAAAGATCTTCAAACAGGAAGAATTCCACAAAGAGCACCTGGAGTATAAATCAGTAGCCAGACTTTGTCTTTCAAGCCTATATTCTGTGAGAAAGGCAGTGCTACTCAATAGTCTCTTCAACTTTATACACATACTCTTCTTAGACTAACTTCGATATTATGAGATGAACAACTATGTCTTCCAGACATTGATTAAATTAACAACAAAGCATGGAGTCATTCTGATAACTCCATCAAAAGTTCATCTTCAGTAAAAGTTCTCCTTGGAGTTCTAGAAAAAGGAAACAATGAATAACCTTAAATAAAAAAATAATGCTTTTTGTTTATTCAAACTTGGCCTAAGTATAGGTAGATAAGTTTAGCCATGTATCATAATCCAAAGGCAAAAAAGCATTTAAATTTCAGACATAGGTAAGTAAAGTTAGACCCATAAGTGATACTGTCTTGAAAAATCTATATAAGGCTAAGAATTGTATCTTTGTGTTCCTACCTTTCAAATCTAAGTTCAAACATAAAGAACCTGGAAAGACTTTGCCATCAGAAGAAAAAGTAAATCAAAGGAAGATTGAGATTAGCAGAGAGACTAGCTGCTCACAAAAAAGATATCTGGAGGCAAGTCCAAATTATCAGGAAAGATACAATTTATGTTTTCATTTCAACATTATTTTCTCATATTATAGTATAATTCCATTCATTGCCAACATCTTACCTATGTTTACACTGCAATACAATCAGTCCCTGTTGATCCATATGCAACTGACCTCTCTGGTTTGCTCCTACAGATTTGAATTGTGAAATAATTCTCTAGTGATTGGTCTCCTTCCTGACTCACATTCTATGGGATGCCTTTACTAACCTGGGACCCTATACTGACCTTTCCCCCTCCCTGAGCACTCCCTACTTCCACAAACAAATAAACAAAAAACAAACAAAACCTACTCTAATTCTAGACACCAGGCCCACACGTCATTTTCCAAAGCTCTGCTACATTAAATGTCTTGTCTCATGTCTTCTCCAGTCAGCTTTCCTGTCCCCAGTTTCCATTAATTCTTCACAGAGCAGATAGAGTATGAGAGAAGCCAGGATCTTGGCCTCCCTAAGGGACAAATCTATAACCTCCATCAATAATGAATTTCATCAACGTTTCCCAAGAGGATCAGGGTACAATTAAAAAGGTTATAAGCCCTTGCACTACTAGAACCTAAGGGCGTCTGTGAACGAAACTGGCTTAAGCCCAATTAGAGGAATCAGTACATTTGTCTTCTCTTGGAACAACCCTGCTCTTTCAGCTCCATCAATTCAGTATAAATCTGACTGATCTTATCCAAGAAGTTAATAGAAAATTGCTCACAGTGGGCGACTGCCACCTTAGTTTCCAAGCAGAGACAGATGGAATTTCCCAGATGGCTTGTCACTGGAAAGTGCAATGCTGGATGAGACTTCACAGAAAGCTTGGTGGAGCAGAACACCTTCTTGGCCTTCACCCACGTCATAGCGAGGGATCTAAAACTGATTCCGTTGTAAACAAATCATAATTGCCTTAATAGGCTCAGCACCTCATCCTCCCCAACTGCTTCAAAGCACTACAAATCCTACCCTGAAATTAGTCAATATTTCCCAAGAAACCATCATGGGCACATCGCCTTATTGTGTAAAAACTGAAGAAATAGCTTTCATTATCCTGCACTACTGAAACTTAGGTTCAAACAAGATTAAGAAAAAAACATAACAATATAAACAAATCAAACAGGCACAGTGGCATTAACTGTGGTAATTGTTTTGCTAAGTTGGGCAGAAGAAGTAAGATCTCAGAGGAAACAGTAGAAATAGGTATGAAGGTCCAGGAAGAATGCAAGGATCTTGAATAAAGAGAGAGATGCCTCATTAACTGATATGGAAGAAAAGTTAGAGGAAAGAATTTATTTATTTATTCCTTAAAAGTTATTTATTGAGTCCCTGCTACAAGCCAGACATTGTTCCGGATAGGAAGGATACAAAGATAATGACAAGGAGCATACAGTCTGCAGGGGAGAGACAACTGGACACTTACAAATATGTGATAAACGCTCTTATCCTAGTAAACCTAGAGCATCATGGAAATACTTGAGGAGTGCATATCCATTCCAGACTGGAGGCTTTGAGGAAGGTTTACTTTGGAGTGACCTTGACCAAGTCTTTAATAGGAACTGGAACTGGTGTGATGAGGTGGGGCAGAAAGGAGAGTAGAGCTTTCTAGGATGATGACATAGCACGGTGAAATTCAGAGAGACATGAGAAAGTATAATCAGAGTACTAGCATAGGTGAGAGATTGACTGAAATCTGCACTGAGAGTAGAAAATGGTAAGAGCGTAAGAGGGGGACATCCTGAAGGTCCTTTTAGACTTTGACAAGGTGTGTGGGTCTTTTATGCTTTTTCAGATTAATTTAAGCACAAAATTGACTAGTTTTGTTCTTAGGAAAGATCATTCTTTGGGTAAAAAAAAAAAGGAGACAAGAAAGAATGCATAAAGAACAATTAGAAGAATATTATGATGATCAAGGAAGAAATTACGGAAGTTTCAACTAGAGCAGAGGTTGGAGGAACAGAAAGAAGAGAAAAGACATTGAGAAAGCAGCAGTTAGGGAACTTGGTTTCTGGATGTGAAAAGGAGAATATTGGGAGATATTTGGCTCTAAGTGGAAGAAAAAAGCAAGGGTAGTAGTTACAGGCAATCAAAGAGAGGTGTGTGTGTGTGTGTGTGAGTATGTGTGTAAATTGTAGTAGTTACAGACAATAATGGAGGTGTGTGTGTGTGTGTGTGTGTCTAAGTGTAAATGGTACTAGGCAATAATGGAGAGGAGTATGTGTGATTATGTGTGTAAATGGTAGTAATTATAAGCAATAAAGAAGAGGTATGTGTGTGTGTGTAACTATATGTGTAAATGGACATTTAGATGTGTAAGAAGGAGAGGTAGAAATGGAGACAAAATTATGGAATAACTTACAGAATAAACTTCTGCAGAGGCAGGAGAGGCGATGCAGAGACAGAATCAAAGGTGGCAAGTTGGAAGGCAAGAAGATAGAAAGACAGTTTGTGGAAACAATAATCAACTCTCCCTGTGACTGTTAAGTTGGAGGAAGTCAGTGCGAATGGCTTAGAAAACAGCTGAAATGTGCTACTAGAGAAAGGGTAGAAAGCCAAGGTTAGAGATTTTTTAATTTAAATGTCATTTGTAAATTAGTAGCTGAAGCTTTGCAAGTGGATAAGCTCCCCGAGGCACTGGGAACAGAGGGAAAAGAGAAGAAAGGCCAGAGTGTTTTGGGAAATATGCACTGTTAAATTCAAAAGAGCTGAGACTAGAGAGATGCGAGAAGTGGGAAAGTAGGGTAGTACTGAGCCCAGACTAGAGTGAATATTAAGAAGGAAGATACCACTCCCAATGTCAACATCAATGAAAAGAAATGTAAGTCCCCACAAAACGTCATGCCTCAGCAAAATTATAAATTATATCATTACGAGGGTGAAGATGGGAGGATAGGATGAAGAATGCTCATGGTAAGGAAATTAAATCAGATCATATTTTTTTGTAAAGAGCACTTACTGAATACCTATTTTGTGCCAAAGGCAGAGGTCCAAATTTGAACCATAGAGACTTTTAACAAATCTATATCCTCTAGAATCTCAACACTAATTTGGATATTACTTTCAAATTTACTTCATTATTATATCTTTAGAGGCTGTCTTGGTATGGCTTCCCCAGCTTACCAAAAGAGTTTGAACTAGAAGGAGATAAATGGAGACACCTGATAATTCTAATTTTTTTATGCTGTGGATCAGGACTTCTAATGCTTTTCTCAACCACATTTCTATGATGATAAGTATCTTAAAAAATTAAGGTATAATATAATGAGTGTATTATTTCAGTATTGAGTCAATGAAATGCTGTCTGTGGTATCTTTCATATGTATGTTTCTATTTGTAGAATTCAATGTCACAAATGCCCCATGGAAAAATAAACAAGGTTCTATTCTGAGTGAGTAGCATCACTAAAATGAGATTTCCTATCAGATTTCATTTGTTGAATTTAACAGTTTGTGATAGCTTACCCTAACCTGGGACTTTCTATTTATGTTCTATGTAATTAAGTATGATGTTGCATAATTCCAGCAATTGGCTGAATAACCAGTTAGCTTCTGACAGCTGATACATTCAAAAGCAAGTGAAGGCAAAGGTCCCTTAAATTCCAGACACTCATTCTTCCAAATAATCATGGTTGCTTGATACTTATTAAGCAGATACTATGTGCTAACATAGCAGAGATATAGCATATTACAAAGACTTTTGTCTTCAAGAGAAAATGAGAAAACTTCAAAGGCACAACATATAAATATAGAAACTCTAAACACCTCCAAAACAAATACTGACCATAATTTAAAGTGATTTAAATTTGTTCTTCCTTGTCAGCAGTCTTCTGATACTTCCAATGAATAAAACTGTAAGACTTTCAAAAACATTAAGTTTACATCTCCATGATAGCACTCAAAGTAAGGTATTCCTTGGCCCAAAGGTGGGATGTTGGAAACATGGCTAGACTCACACACTGGCTAACAATTTCTTCAGGGTTTTAAGATTGTACTTGAAAAAAACAGAAACTTATACTGTATCATAGACCTTTGGAGTCTGTGATAGTTAATTTTATGTGTCAATTTAGACTGTATGGATGAGATTAACATTTGAATCAGTGACCTTTGGGTAAAGCAGATTGTTCTTCATAATGAGCTGGGCCTCATCCAATCATCCGAAGACCTGAGAACGAATTTCATCTATACCATTGGCTCTCTGGGTCTCCAGCCTGCTGGCCTACATTGCAGATTTCTGACTGGCCATCCCCTACAATCACATGAGCCAATTCCTCATAATAAATCTCCTCTCTCTATATAAAAAACATGTACACACACACACCCTATTTGCTCTGTTTCTTTGAAGAACAGTGACTAATATAGTCAACTTCAGTTATGTAAAATACTCAAACACCAAAGGTCTAGTTTTACTTGTTCAAGTTAGAGTGTCTGTTCAGTTTAAGTTTAATAGATATTAACAGGTCCACATTTATGACTGACTGAGCAGTATAAATAGTTAATATTTGTTGGCACACATGCTATCTCATTTAGTATTTACAGAAGTTCTACTTGCTAGGTAGTAGTATTATTATCCCTGTATTACAAACATTTCTGAATGTTTGATTGCAACTTGAATTCTGGAGTCACACTGAGTCAACCTTGGGCTAGTTATGTAACTTCTCAAAGTAGCAGTTTCCTCCTCGGGAACAAAGGCAGTAAGTATGATCCTCTCATATGCTTGTGTAAGAACTAAATGAGATGTAAAACATGCTAAGCACTTTGACCTGTATCTGGACCAAAGTATTAACCATGTGCTGCTGATGGTATTATTAAACCATTAAAGCATGAAGTATCTAACAGGATAATGAGGTGTGGGCAAAAGATTATTTATTCTTATGTTCAGTATGTCATGATTTCAAGAATAACTTTTTGCCAAATCAGTTTCTTCAGTGTTTCTATATAGCCTGTATTTCTTGACAAGTGTCCTGTATACATCCAAAAGCCTGTCTGCAAAGGCTTCCTACAGAAGGTGGCATATAGATAATGCACTTCAAGATGGGAACTTGAAGGATATAAAAAGAATCTGACATCTGGCATGGTGACTCAGTTAATTACTGTGTTGTATTAATTAGTGTGCTGAATCTCCTGAGCCAATACCATGAGTCCAAGCAAAGTAACATTACATGGCATGGTGAATAAGCACTTTAATAGAGTGTGGTAATTCCGAATTTGATTTAAGAATGGGTAAGGAAGGGATAGAAAGCCATATATTTTATAAGGAAAACTTGCAATATGAAATATACATTAAAATCATGTATAGATTAAAAAGAGGTAATAAAGTTGCAGAAGTCTTTGAATTAATTCATTACTTCTCAAATAGTCTATGACGTATAACATATTTTGCCCAAAGAAAAAAAGAGCATACTTGTAATTTTCTAAATATTTTTTTCTCAGAAACTTTTATAAATGTAGAATTCATATAAAGAATTCCCCAACAAGGTTCCCAAGGATTTTTACAAATTTAGAATTCCTGTAAAGAAATCCTCAAAAATGTTATCATTCTCAAATCATGTTACAGATGCTGTTGAGGAGGCAGTGTGGCACGATCTTTGAAAATGAAGATTCTGGAATCAAAAGTCCTGAGACTTTATTTTCTTATCTCTAAAATACAATTTAAATAGGACCAAATTCACAAGTTCGTTTGGAGGCTTAAATGAGCTAATCCATTTCCAATTCTCCGTACAGTGTCTAGAAAAGAGTAAGTGTGCAAAATAAGTTAGCCAAAAAACTGTTCTACACTAGTAACAGTACTACCAATAGTAGAACTACTAGTATTTAAAGACATAAAATCAGAAGTAAATTCTGGAAAAAAATACTTTTGCAGAAGAAAATATTTTAAAAGTACATTTGGCAAAGCAACTAAGTTTTAAAATAGAGAACAAATGGCTATCATTTAAGAAAATAACATGAATAAAATATTTAAACCCAAAGATAAAAGAAAACTGGGATATTAAAATTGTTTTCTATAGAGAATAATGCCCACTTCTGGGTTTTGATACCCTAAGGAGTATTCATACACTTCAAATAGTATCAAAAGTTCTGGAAATGTCATATCTACAAATTGAATCCTTTAAAAAATATTAAGTGTGGCAAGAAATAGCTTTAGAGTGATGCAGGAGCATTAAAAAACAAAATGATATCATCTATCTAAAAAATAGGAAATTATTCCACTGAAAAAATAAACACAAATAGGTTTATTTTCTACACATCACAATTTAGCATATGCTAAAAATGTATAAAAGTATCACTCTACATACATACATACATAGTTAATGGTATAAAGATTAATGAAAAATTGTATTTTTATATAGATATAATTTTGATATAGTACAGGGAAAACATTCCTCTCCTACATCAGTAAGTAGGTATCACTTAAGTAGCAGTATCCTTTTGAAGAAATATCAGAGAAATGAATAAAGATTGTGTTGGTATCTGATATACAGTGATAAATAAGATAAGTATCTTTTGCCTAAAACATTTTTTAAGCAATGGTAGAGGACCAATAGAAACTCCCAGATTCAGTAGGTTTGGGATAACATTTAACACAACCTTTGATGTTTAGAGACTCTTCCTCTTGCCTTTGCTTGAGAAGTCAGTATAGTTAATACTGCTCTCTCAAAGGAATCAATAGACCAACCAAGGTCTACACTGTTTGTGGGGCCACATTTCAAATCCTTTTTGAAGTGTACTGGACCACTGAGAATTAAATTGCCCAGACTTACATACTTCACTTGGCCTATTAACTTAAATACATGTGAAATCTCCTACTTCATCATTTTACATACAAGGATAAATACATGGATTTAGAAAGTAAAAAGCATACCCTAGATTCTCACATGCTGTTTAAAAGTTTGGTGACACAAATACTCTCATTTATTCCAAGCTTTACTTTTAGTTGAACCAATACCCTCTGTCTCATCCATATGGCACTGAATGAGCAGAGATCCACATGTCAGTTTTTTTCATGTAATAACCTGAAGAAGAAATGTCCTCATGTAATAAACTGAAGAAGAAATGCAATGCTGCTGAGTTCAGGACATTTGTCAAAACATCATCTGGGATTTTTTCATGTCCCCACAGTGTAGACTGAATCATTTAGCATCCATGAGGTTCTTCCTATGTAAATGTCATTTACAGAGAAGGACCTAAATTTTATATATATGTAATTTCTGGATCTCCTAAAGAATGTAAAACATTTTCCCCCAAGTTTTATCACTTGTATTATCACTTATAATAGGAGAGGTCTTAATATCTTAATTGCTGGAATTGGTAAATGTTAAATTGCCTGGCAAAGGGGAATTAAGGAAGCAGATGGATTTAAAGTTACAAATTAGCTGACCTTAAAATAGGGAGACTATCCCAGATTACCTAGGTGGGACCAATATAATTGCAACTGTTCTTAAATATGGAAGAAGATGACAGTAGAGTCGGTCAGAATGTGGATGTGAGAAAGACTCAACCAGCCACTGCCCGCTTTAAGGATGTGAACAGCTTTGAGGGGTTTTGAACAGCTTTGAGAAGCTGGAAAAGCAAAGAAAACATTCTCCCCTGGAGACTCCAGCAAGGAACTCAGCCCTACAGACCCTTTGATTTTAGCCCAGTGAGATTCACTTCAAACTGACTTCAGACCTCCAGAACTGCATGAATGTAAACTTCTGTTGTTTTAAGCCACAAAGTCTGTGGTAATTTGCTACAGCAGCAATAGGAAGCTAATATATCCAATTAAGAAATGAAGTTTAACCACAGATCCCAACTTTCCATGACTCTTTAAGACATCTACTTAATCGATTGTCCATATAATCTTACCTAGAGGCAGATTTCTGATCTCAGAACTTTTACAAAAAAATTAACAACACAAACACATAGTTGTGATGCTAATCATTCATCCTTGCTCTTAGAGGTACGAATAACACTACCACGGAATAACAAGGTTATTTATTTCTTGTTCTTCATGCAAACATGAAAGGTATGACAATTAATGTGTGCCACATTAAAAAATAAAAGCATTTGTATATATTATTAAATCTGAATAGTATTAGTTTGGCTAAGCAGATAGAACAACCACCTTGTAAATTACCTTACTAAACAACCATTTAGTAAGAATAACCTGTTTCCTTCTAAATTCTTTGTATATTACTGTCTCAGATAAACCACTTTGAAAATATCCAAGTTTTGTGGCCCATGAAAAAGAAAAAAAACAATCTGTTATTTTTAGTGATTTCCCTGGGAAGCAAGCAGAGATCATTTCTGAGCTATGACAAAATATTGAGTCAACCATCTCAAACATCCACATACCAGCGAATTATTATTCAGGTCCATCTTCCCGGTGAATGGTCCCCAGGTTGTTCCTACAGGAAGTTGCTGCCGACTCTGAATTTTTCGTTCCCCATCTTTCTGAAACACCTCCAGCTCTCCTGCAGACAACAGAAACAAGAGGTGTTTAGTGTACTTTCTCTTGTGCTTTAACAACAGTCACCACTTTTTGTGTTTGCTTTATGAGCACAAAATTCTCAGGATTCATATGAAGAGAATGAATTATACTTTTCTGAACAACAATGGATCTTGTTAACCTGAGAGAAAAATAAAACTTGTCCTTATAATTGTATTCACATTTAGTCCAATTGCTTTCTTGCACCTTTTCACACATATCATCTACTGAAGTTAGTTCTATTTTAGTAAGTTCTTAAGAACCAGAAATAATAACAATTCTTCAAAAAGTATTGAGCCAATGCCAAAACAGACAGGCAAGAAACATTAAGACAATGACTTTGGGTTAAAATTTTTATGTTGGATCACCAATGTAGTTTAAAAATTATAGTTAAAGATATATATACCTGAGCAATAAATTTTTAATAGTGATTCAAGACTTGGTGAAACACCTGGAGAGTTTTTGGAAGTTCCTGATCATTTTCTAAAATTACTACTAGTTTCAGTGGCTGAAACAACAACATGTACAGAAAGTAGAGATGTTTGTTTTCCCAAATAGAAAAGCTTAACCAAAGTCATTACTTTTTTATATTTGGTACTTTAGGTAAGATTGTCTGTTACCAAAGGGGTCTTGTACAAAAACATATAAACAGCCAGTTTAAGGTGTCTTCTTCCTTTCATTTCCTTCACATTATTACTTTGGTATCAATTACAGGAAATAGGAGGTAAAGACAAAAACACATTGGCATAAAGTAGGAATTCATCAAGTGTTCACTTAAGAAATAAATGAAAGGATTAATAAAATAAATAAATAAATAAAGCCTTCAAAATTTCAAAGAATGGCTATGAGCCTAAATACTGTTTGGGGTAAACAAAGATTACAATTAGGAATTAGAGCCTTTCTTTTTAAAGAATTAAATCTATGATATGTATGCCCGACAGTATTACTAGACCATATTATCACATCAAAATTTTTTATTTTAGAACCCTAATAATACAATTTTTTGGTTTTTTAAATGGTATTTCTTCTCAGCCTGAACAAGAGTAGATATGAAAATGGGAATGATAGATTAAAGATGGCAGCATGAGAGGTGAGACAGAGGCTTCCTCCTAAAACCACATATAACACGAAAATATAATTAATACAACTAATCCAGAGACAGCAACAGGAAAGAGGACTGAGCCAGACTGCACATACCTGGAGAAAAGAGCACACCTCAAGGAACAGGTTAACGTACCAAAGCTGGGGCCAGCAGGGACCCAAGCCCTTCCCCCACCAGAGCTCACCGGCAGGACGAAGAAAAATGGAGCAGGGAGGGAGTGGAGGCCTGGTACTGCTGAGTACCTAACTCTGGAGATCTGTTCTGAGAGCACAAACCTACATTTCATGGTGCTTTCACGATGCTCTTGTGATTACGGGGTTGGAAAGCTAAGACAGGCAGAATTCCTGGAGAGACTGAGATTCCAGCTGCTTGTGAAAAGCAGAGATCCATATCCGGTTGCTCTGGGACAAAAGTATATACCTGCGTGCTCGGCCCACTGGTTCAGGCAATGGAGACAGGCATAGCAGCCAGGAAGCAGGAAACACCTCTGTCCTTCCCCAGGCACCAATACCGCTCTGCTGCAAACCCTGACATTGCTTCAGGGGCTTAGGAGCGCCAGAGAGTAGAGATTCTGGACACTAGAGGGCGCCATACACAAATATGAAATGCCAAAGAAATCTGGTCCAGAGTAAAATTAATATAACGCGGGAGAAAGACTTAAATGACATGGACTTTATGACTCTGCCTGAAAGGGAGTTCAAAATAAAAATCATCACCATGATAATGGAGGTAAGGAAAGATATCCAAGAACTCAGGAATTAACTCAGGTCAGAGATCTAATCATTGAAGAGCACGATGGAGGGTATTAAAAGCAGATTGGATATGGTGGAGGAGAAAATAAATGAAATAGAAACTAGAGAAGAGGAATACAAAGAAGCTGAGGCACAGAGAGAAAAAAGGATCTCTAAGAATGAAAGAATATTGAGAGAACTGTGTGACCAATCCAAGCAGAACAGTATTCACATTATAGGGATACCAGAAGAAGAAGAAGAGAGAGAAAGGGAAAGTGTCTTTGAGGAGGTAATTGTTGAAAACTTCCCCAATCTGGGGAAGGAGATAGTCTCTCAGGCCATGGAGATCCACAGATCTCCCAACACAAGCGATGCAAGGAAGACAACACCAAGATATATAGTAATTAAATAGGCAAAGATCAAGGATAAGGACAGACTGTTAAAAGTAGCCAGAGAGAGAAATAAGATCACATACAAAGGAATGCCCATCAGGCTAACATCAGACTTCTGAGCAGAAACCTTACAGGCCATAGGGAGTGGCATGATGTATTAAATGCCATAAAGCAGAAGGGCCTGGAACCAAGATTACTTTATCTGGCAAGATTATCATTTAAATTTGAAGGAAGGATTAAACAATTTCCAGATAAGCAAAAGCTGAGAGAATTTACCTCCCACAAACCATCTCTACAGTGTATTTTGGAGGGACTGCTATAGATGGAAGTGTTCCTAAGGTTTAATAGCTGTCTCAAGAGGTAATAAAACCACAGTAAAGGAAGTAGAACAGCTAATTACTAAGAAAATGCAAACTTAAAGTCAATCAAGGGGTAGACAAAGAATACAGAATATAATACCTAATACATAAAGAATGGAGGAGGAAGAAAAAGGAGGAGAAAAAGAAAGAACCTTTAGATTGTGTTTGTAACAGCATATTAAATGAGTTAAGTTAGACTCTTAGATAGTAAGAAAGTTAACCTTGAACCTTTGCTAACCACGAATCTAAAGTCTGCAATGGCAATAACTACATACCTATTGATAATCACCCTAAATGTAAATGGACTGAATGCACCAATCAAAAGGCATAGAGTCACTGAATGGATAAAAAAACAAGACCCATCTATATGCTGCCTACAAGAGACTCACTTTAAACCCAAAGACATACACAGATTAAAAGTGAAGGGATGGAAAAAGATATTTCATGTAACTAATAGGGAGAAAAAAGGAGGAGTTGCAGTACTTATTTCAAACAAAATAGACTTCAAAACAAATTAAGTCACAAGAAACAAAGAAGGACATAACATAATGATAAAGGGGTCAATCCAACAAGAAGATATAACCATTATAAATATCTACACTCCCAACACAGGAGCACCCACATATGTGAAACAAATACTAACAGAATTAAAAGGGGAAATAGAATGCAATGCATTCATTCTAGGAGACTTCAAACACTCCACTCACTCTGAAGGACAGATCAACCAGACAGAAAATAAGTAAGAAAAGAGAGGCACTGAACAACAAAATAGAACAGATGGACCTAACAGACATCTACAGAACTCTACACCCAAAAGCAACAGAATACACATTCTTCTCAAGTGCACATGGAACATTTTCAAGAATAGATAATATACTAGGCCACAAAAAGAGCTTCAGTAAATTCAGAAAGATTAAAATTGTACCAACCAGTTTCTCAGACCACAAAGGTATGAAACTAGAAATAAATTAAGCAAAGAAAATGACAAATCCCACAAACACATGGAGGCTTCACAACATGCTCCTAAATAGCCAATGCATCAGTGACCAAATAAAAACAGATCAAGCAATATATGGAGACAAATGACAACAATAATTCAACACTGCAAAATCTGTAGGACACAGTCAAGACTGTGCTAAGAGGAAAGTATATTGCAATACAGGCCTACCTCAGGAAAGAAGAACAATCCCATGTAAGCAGTCTAAACTCACAATTAATGAAACTAGAAAAAGAAGAATAAACCAGGCCCAAAGTCAGTAGAAGGAGGGACATAATAAAGATTAGAACAGAAATAAATAAAATGGAGAAGAATAAAACAATAGAAAGAATCAATGAAAGCAAGAGATGGTTCTTAGAGAAAATAAACAAAATAGATAAACCCCTAACCAGACTTATCAAGAAAAAAAGAGAGTCTACTCACATCAACAGAATCAGAAATGAGAAAGGAAAAATCACTATGGACACCACAGAAATACAAATAATTATTAGAGAATACCATGAAAAATTATATGCTAATAAACTGGACAACCTAGAAGAAATGGACAACTTTTCAGAAAAATACAACCTGACAAGGCTGACCAAGGAAGAAACAAAAAATCTGAACAGACCGATTACCAGCAGTGAAATTGAACTGGTAATCAAAAAACTACCTAAGGACAAAGCACCTGGACCAGATGGCTTCACTGCTGAATTTTATCAAATATTTAGTGAAGATCTAATACCCACTCTCCTTAAAGTTTTCCAAAAAATAGAAGAGGAGGGATACTTCCACATGTATTCTATGAGGCCAGCATAACTCTAAGACAAAAACCAGGCAAAGACACCACAAAAAAGAAAATTACAGACCAACATCCCTGATGAACATAGATGCCAAAATACTCAACAAAATATTAGCAAACCGAATTCAAAGATACATCAAAAAAATCATCCATCATGATCAAGTAGGATTTATGCCAGGGATGCAAGGATGGTACAACATTCAAATATCCATTAACATCATCCACCATATCAAAAAAAACCACATGATCATCTCCAGAGATGCTGAAAAAGCACTTGACAAAATTCAACATCCATTCATGATAAAAATTCTCAACAAAATGGGTAGAGTAGGAAAGTGCCTCAACATAATAAAGGCCATATATGACAAAACCACAGCCAACATTATACTTAACAGCAAGAAGCTGAAAGCTTTTCCTTTAAGACCGGGAACAAGACAAGGATGCCCCCTTTTCCCACTTCTATTCAACACAGTCCTGGAGCACCTAGCCTCGCAATCAGACGACACAAAGAAATAAAAGGCACCCAGATTGGCAAGGAAGAAGTCAAACTGCCCCTGTTTGCAGATGACATGATATTGTACATAAAAAACCCTAAACACTCCACTCCAAAACTAATAGAACAAATATATGAATTCAGCAAAGTTGCAGGAAACAAAATTAATACACAGAAATCTGTGGCACTCCTATACACTAACAATGAACTAGTAGAAAGAGAAATCAGGAAAACAATTCCATTCACAATTGCATCAAAAAGAATAAAATACCTAGGAATAAACCTATCCAAGGAAGTGAAAGACCTGTACTCTGAAAACTACAAGACACTCATGAGGGAAATTAAAGAAGATACCAATAAATGGAAACACATCCCATGCTCATGGATAGGAAGAATTAATATTGTCAAAATGGCCATCCTGCCTAAAGCAATCTATAGATTTAATGCAATTCCTATCAAAATACCAACAGCATTCTACAACAAACTAGAGAAAATCACCCTAAAATTCATATGGAACCACAAAAGACCTCCAATAGTCAAAGCAATTCTGAGAAGGAAGAATAAAGCAGGGAGAATTACACTCCCCAATGTCAAGCTCTACTACAAAGCCACAGTAATCAAGACAATTTGGTACTGGCACAAGAACAGATCCATAGACCAATGGAACAGACTAGAGAGCCATGATATAAACCCAAACATATATGGTCAATTAATACATGATAAAGGAGCCATGGACATACAATGGGGAAATGACAGCCTCTTCAACAGCTGGTGTTGGCAAAACTGGACAGCTACATGCAAGAAAATAAAACTGGATTAGTGTTTAACCCCATACACAAAAGTAAACTCGAAATGGATTAAGGACTTGAATGTAAGTCATGAAACCATAAAACTCTTAAAAGACAACATTGGCAAGCATCTGAATATAAGCATGAGCAACTTCTTCCTGAAAGCATCTCCTCAAGAAAGGGTAACAAAAGCAAAAATGAACTCATGGGACTACATCAAACTAAAAAGTTTTTACACGGCAAAGGACATCATCAATAGAACAAAAAGGCATCCTACAGTATGGGAGAATATACTTGTAAATGACATATCTGACAAGGGGTTAACATCCAAAATATATAAAAAACTTACATGCCTCAACACCCAAAAAGCAAATAACCCAATTAACAAATGGGCAGAGGATATGAAGAGACAGTTCTCCAAAGAAGAAATTCAGATGGCAAACAGACACCTGAAAAGATGCTCCACATCACTAATGATCAGGGAAATGCAAATTAAAACCACAATGAGATATCACCTCACACCAGTAAGGATGGCCAGCATCGAAAAGACTAAGAACAACAAATGCTGGCGAGGATGTGGAGAAAGGGGAACCCTCCTACACTTCTGGTGGGAATGTAAGCTAGTTCAGCCATTGTGGAAAGCAATATGGAGGTTCCTCAAAAAACTGAAAATAGAAATACCATTTGACTCCAAAATCCCACTCCTTGGAATTTCCCCAAAGAATATAACTCCCAGATTCAAAAAACATATGCACCCCTATGTTTATTGCAGCACTTTTTACAATAGCCAAGATATGGAAGCAACCTAAGTTTCCATCAGTAGATGAATGGATAAAGAAGAGGTGGTACATATACACAATGGAATACTATTCAGCCTTAAGAAAGAAACAAATCCTACCATTTTCAATAACATGGATGAAGCTGGAGGACATTATGCTCAGTAAAATAAGACAGGTGGAGATAGACAAATGCCAAATGATTTCCCTCATTTTTGGAGTATAAAAATGAAGCAAAACTGAAGGAACAAAATGGCAGCAGACTCAGAGACTCCGCAAATGAACTAGTAGTTACCAAAGGGGAGGGGTGTGGGAGGGTGGGTGGGGAGGGAGGGAGAAGGGGATTGAGGGGTATTATGTTTAGTACACATGGTGTGGAGGATCACGGGGAGAACAGTGTAGCACAGAGAAGGCACACAGTGGATCTGTGGCATCTTACTACACTGATGGACAGTGACTGCATTGGGGTATGAGTGGGCAGTTGATAATATGGATAAATGTAGTAACCACATTGTTTTTTCATGTGAAACCTTCATAAGAGTGTATATCAATCATCCCTTAATAAAAATTTTTTTAAAAAGTGAGAAGGAATGGAAAGAAAGAATAAATCGAAATCAACATAGAATAGATAGCTGGGGAAAATACTAAATAAAATAGAATGTAATTACATTTTCTAAATGATATCTAAGTCAGGTAGGCATGTATATTATGAAATTTTTTCCTTAATCTTGAAAAGTTTATTTTCAAGTTAGTAAACCTCTTTAAATATGGAGATTTAATCTTGATGTTTTTAAAACCAGCACCATGAGTCTGAGTTCTTTATTTCTCTATATCCGTGTCACCTCTTTTGATAGTTAAAACACCAGCCATTATTTTCATGTTTATTATTGCTCATCTCAAAAACCAAAATCAAAGTATATTAATCACAATCAGCTTTAAATACTGTGTAATAGTTAAATGTCCACTATGAAACATAAATGTACCTGTACCTGAACAATAAAAACACAGTGGAAATAACAGTTCCCATTCACAGTACAAAATTAAAATTCAAGACTACATCTCACTTCTCCCTTCTTTTTACCCTCCCTCCACTCCCTCTGGTCAAATACACTATAAAGTGAAGAAGTCATTAAATTCATTAAATTAAGACAGACACACACCTCCCCTTCTTTTTCATTGTGATGTCTCAGTAGATAAAGATGGTCAGCAACAAGGAAGTGGACCCACAAAGATTCAGTAAGTCTGAGCTGCTGAAAGTTAGCTTTATAAATACTTACATTAAATAATATATTAATGCTTAAGTCCATTAAGTATTATTCGAAGTTCAAGAGATCTTATTTGAAGTTCAAGGAATATAATTCTTTGAATAATATTCAAAGCCCAAGGAATCTGAATCTTATTCAAAGTTCAAGGAATATGGAACAATAATGATTTGTTGTTTGGAATAACAAACCCATTTCTGAGCTTTTCCCCTGAAAATGTTATTCATCTTTGTACCATCTTTTTGATTAATGCATTGGAATCAGAGGCTTTGTATAGTAAACTCTCAAAGACGGAGCATGATGAACAATATGTTATCATATCAAAAAGGCCTCAGGGGGAAATGTCCCTCAACATATGCATCCATATTCATATGTGGCAAAGTAATTATGTAAATCTTTAGGATAATATTTTCTATTTTAAAAATAATTTTAATTGCTGATAGGAGTTGTTAGTATATTCCAACCATTACTTACATTTTAAACAATTTCTTTATAATTTACCATTTAAAGATGAACCAAATTTCAATCTCTCAGCTAAACATTAGTTAAGAATGTTCCTTTCTACATAAAAATTATATCCAAATAATTGGGTTGTTTTTATACCCTAAAAAAACCCAGTCATGTCACATTTAAGTAATACTAGAGGAATCATTAGAATTTTTGAAAACCTTTTAAAAAGTAATTCATCCTCTCTTTCTGCCACTGACATTTTTCATTTGAAAAGGGTTCAGACTCAGTCAAACACTGACTTCTTATCAATACCTGAATTTACAAGCAGGTCTGTTTTAATGGATTAAGAAAACAACTAATTTAGGGCAGATTATGAAGCGATACTCAAATGTCACCAAATGTTTTAAGGTATATTAATCACAATCAGCTTTGCATTGAAATTTGGAGCAGACCAAAAAATACTTCTATGTGCTCTTAAGAATGGCCAAAATGAATGGCCAGAAACTGTTCAAACCATTTAGTCAATCTTCTCAACTTTATTAGACAAACAGGCAAATCCCAGTCTCTGTTCTTGTTTATCAGTAATTATTTTGTGATTCGGGCAAATCCTTTTCATTGCTGAAGTAGTTAAATAAAAGTACTCACTTATTCACAACAGCATTATAGAAAACTGCAAGCATACTGCAAATAATTAGCATTTATACACTTTCAAGGCTATGTAGGTTAATGATAAGCAAAAGAAATGGGACATTGTATAAATGGGACTTATATTTAAGTTACATGTTTCTGGAGTATAATATTTTTAATTTTTTCAAAGATTAATAAGTGTCACGAAATAGGGAAAACACTGCACTAAAAACAAGATGAATGCTTAGCTCCAACTCTATCCAATAACCAGATGAATGGCCTTGAATAAGTTGCATCTGTTCTGAATCTTTGGTTTGTTACTGTTAAAGAGAGGTTTACACTCACTTGCTACTTGGTAAGGTGTCCCTGACACCATGATTTTCTTTCCCCAGGTATGATATCTTAAGAGAGGTAGAAAGAACATCCTGTGGTGTGTCAAAGACTCAGGTCCTAAAACCAGCTTATCAAAAAATGGATGTTGGACATGAAAAGATCAGAGATTTGAAACCCAGAAAGCAAAACTCCAATTCTTATTTGATTTGTTTGTTCATTCTTTCTCCCCCTCTTCCCCCCTGTCCATTAGTTTATTCATTCATTTATGATACTAATATTTGTTTGGTATCTACTAAATACCAGACAGTAGGTTATGCCCAGGCATAAAGCAACAAACAAAACAAGCCTGGACTGTGGATAAATTTCAGGAAATGTAACCCATAAGTCTTGGGAAGGAGAAGTTGTAAAACTGAGTGATTCTTTGTATTTGAGGAGTTAGGGAAGGGAAAATCCAATGATGGCATTCAAGTGTCAGACTTAAGCAAATGAGATAGGGAACACAGAGAAAAAAGATTTAAGGGTAAGATGAGGAATGATGGTTTGGAAATAGGAGTTTGAAGTGGCTGTAAGGAAGGAAAGAGGTGAATTTAGATAGGCAGGTACAAGCTTGGTGCTCAGAAGCAAGGTCTTAAGTAGGGATAAATGTTGTTATTTATTCATTAATTAAAATCAAGTTGTATCATATGCATAAAAGCCATATGATTGTTAATCTAGAAAAGAATGTATCATGATAAAATAAGACCTAGGGCAGAGTTTCACACATGATCAAAAGGCAGAGTGATGGAGAAGTAGGCCCAGAAAATTTTTAAAAAGTGAAAGAGAAAATAAATGATATGGTGTCATAACAGCCAACGTATTGTTTGAGAATTTTAAAAAGGAAGGATAGATCAAGTAATCTGAAATTTATGAAGACAAGAAAAGGACTGGAAAGATTCCTTTTGAAGAGATGAATATCAGGGATATCTGGAGGGAGAGGAGTTTTGTAGAATGGAAGGTCAGAACACATATTGAATGGGTTCAAAACTGAAATGCAAATGAGTAAATTGAACAAGCCATGTGATCTTAAGCAAATCCCTTAACCCTTTGGACTTTGGTTTCAGGGTACAAAATAGGAATTATAATATCCTACTCATATGGTTACTATGAAGATAAACTCGGATTACATATGTAAAGTACTTAATATTTACTATATCACCAAAAAAAAAAAATCAAAGCATTCCAAGCTCACGTCCACAAACTTCTATCATCACAGCTAACCTGTGGTCACATTCCCTCTTAACATTTCTATCCAAAATACTCCCCAGACTTTGACTTAACTTCCTTGTAAATATCTCTTTGATTCAGCTTTCTTATCACCATTTTCCAGGTTTTTCTCAACTCTGAGGTAGATGAGTAATCAGCCTCAATTCATTTTACTGCTCCAATTCAGGCTCCAAATCCCTGCCAGGATAAACTTATTTAAAACTCACTTTCATTAGACACTAACTTGTGCATATACCTGCACTAGCTCCCTTTTGACCATCCTGAGTCTTCACATGACCTCAACATTGACCACAGTGTCCTCCTAACTTCCTGTTCTCTCCTTCCTGAATACATTCTTCTTTCCTTTCAGAAAAACTTCTCTTACCATATCTTCCTCCTCATTTCCAGTTTAACCCCCACACCTTTCTGAGAATTGTGCAGACACAATTTTCCTGGCTGCCCTGGAAAACCCTGTTAATGTTGCCAGATCAAACCCAAAGCTATTCTCTTTCATCAGATGCTTCTGAGCTCCAGAAAAAAACTGAGTTCTCCTTCCCTATGACATTTATTATCCAATATCACATGGTTTTGCATTGAATTATTCCCCAGGTTTCCTCTGGATAACTCCTTTTACCTCAACAGGACTATAAATATCTTGAACTACAGTTTTCTTTTTTTACTTCTGTTTATTCTCAGGTAATTAATATAGTTTGAGATGTGATAATTGCAAAATACAAATTGAACATAGTTGATTGGATAAAGATTTTCATAAGTTCATAGACTTAATTTTAGTACAGTTAAAGTTGATTTTAAAGACCAAAAACAAGTTGTTTTAATGTGCATCTCCTCTTTGTATCACAACAATCCCACATTTCATTTGTTTAACATTTTACTATATCTACATCATTACCTCATCTGTGAAATAAAGAGCAGGATGAAAAATAAAGATTTTCGTTCTCTGCCCAGTTCATATTTTTGCAACTATTCATTAAAATGGAGCCTTATTTTTAACATGCTGGATAAGTTCACACAAAATATTTGAGACACATAGGATGGACTAATCAATTTTGGTAAAAGATAATATTGTTAGTCCTGAGGGCTGCTTCTCTTATCTTCTTGATAATGCATACTTTTAAAAGTCTGTGATTACTCAAAGACTTATGATAGCTTCACTTAAAGAAAAAAATGCTCTAAGTCAGAAATCACTACCAAACATACTGCAGCTTTTAAGATATCAAGCCATGTTTTTGTCCAAATAAAAGAAATTGGCTGGTGGAAAGAAATGCTTAAAATCAAGAGACATACCCTCAAATCTTTTTTTATGGAAGTTGCTCTCAAGCCATTATTTTATTTCTTTTTAATAGGGCCTTTTTGATGCCTCTTTAGAAAGCAAAGAATATGAGAACTGTAGCACACCAAAGGGGAACGGACAAGATGTGGGCCTTTTAGCCCAGCTATCAGCAACGATGCCTCAACTGAATTCAGCATTAAGTTGATGACATAAATGTATATGGTATTTACAGAACATCCCTTAACTCCAGGCTCCGATTTCATAGAAGGACATGATTGCAAGTAAATGAGATGACAGGAGATCAAACTTCATTTGCTGAAAATAAACTTTGGATGGGTTTGAACTTGGTTTTAAATCTATAACCAAATTTTAAAGCAGACCAGATGAATTAGCTCATCATGTTTATCAGGCCTTACTACAGCAGAAGGCTATCGCGTCAGAACCCATATTTATATTTTCTTCATGGTTGGAAAACATTATACATCATGGTATCAAACATGGACAGCCCCGGAGTCATGCTGAGTTCAAAAAGTGCTCAAAGATTCTAAAACTCTCAAAACATTTTCAAAGTCAGCCAAGGTGGCTGAAATATGGCAGTTCTTGCTATTTTATGGTTTAACCATTTGACAGCTGCCTGCCAGACACATAGAGGGTTAGATGATCATTTTGCTGCTGATTATCTTTACAGCCAAACAGTGCCTTGCTGCTAAGTGTGTTTCCTCAGCATTAATAACAGCATGTTTCATCTGCATTTTAAGACAAATGGTGTCATTTATATTATGCTGTGTTGATCCATCTCAAAGCATAGTTTGGTACAGAAAATTATCATTCTTAATAAGTGGCTACAAACCGCTTTACAGGGATACCTTTTCTAATTTTCCTTCTCAATTTTTGAGTCATACAGTCATAACATACACTAAACTACAGTTTTGAACATAAACTTGAAATACGACATTCCCTATTCAAGTACTCCAGTCAAACCCTGATAAATCAGGCTGGCCATGCAGTGATCTTATCCTTTCTGACTCTTTAATAAATCGAACCTTGTAAGTTCGTACTGTTGGAAGTTGTCACTAAATGAAATTGTGACCTTATCCGGCGCATGAACTTATCCTGCTGACAACTACATTTATTGTGTGGATAAGAAAGGAAAAAAAAGAATAAAGAAAAAAATGAGATATTTGATAATTCTGATCTTAGCCATATGTAACTCTAACAGATGGAATCTTTTTGATGTTCCATTAATGATTTGCCAAAGATGAGTCTCTACTTAGAGAAAAATGCTCACCCTAGGTAAGTGCTGGGGCCACTGCAGATGGTAGTAAAAGTGCATGGAGAGGTACTGGGTGACAGCAGCGAATCAGATGCTATTAGTCTAACAGAGCCCTGAATTAGCTTGTAATTGCACAGGAAAAGATAACATAATGGTGGTGGCAAAATAGAAACATTCCCTTCTCATGCGATGCACTGAGTGCCTAAAAACTCTAAAATGACAGTGGAATTGTCCAAAACCTAGAGCAAGTTAAATCACTGCATTTCTCAAGAATATATAAAGCTCCCTTTGGCTATAGTTTCTAAAAAGTCACAAAAATAAAAACACAGCACTCATAAAACAGCATGTTTAAGAAGAAAATTTCCATGCACATGCTACCAATACTGGCATGTGGTACAAACTCAGGGACCTTTTCACATCATTATTCTGCCTGGCCTTAAGGATTAGTTCTCAGGCTATGATATGTCTGGATATTCTTTCTATCCTAAGGCCCACTGAAACCTACAAATTATCATTTTCAAAGAGAGTAGAAGAGATAAAATGTGATTCTACTAATATTACTGGAAATAAAGCAGAAAATTTAAGATGTTTTTAAAAGCAAAACCAAAATCTGAAATAACCAGAAGTCCTTCACCTGCGTATTTCACATCAAAATCAGTTTCATACACAGAGAGCATGTTCATGATTGGGAGAAAGAAATGGCCTTATTTCTGCCCTTTGCTCTATGGTCTATTTATATGAACAAAAATCCTAGTTCACCTGAGGTGTCTGAAAATATTCACCTGGAGTGTGACTAGCTCTTGAAAATGTTTGGACAAGTCACTGGAACGAGCAGCTGCAGTTTCTGGACACCTTTCCACTGCCGGAAGGAAGGGGGCAGTCACCACTCTTCTGCTCAAGAAACCTGGCACAGAATACTTCTTTGCTGCTGGAAACCCCCCCACCCAGACCGCCCAGAAAACACTCCTTGTCACAGGCTGACCCAGTACCACTTCCTGATTCAAATCCCGAGACACAGAGGGAGGCTCTGTTTGAGGAGGTGTGGTTAGGGAGGCATCGGTGCAGACCTGAGAGGTCTGGGCCAGCGGACACAGGAAACAGCAGCGCAGGGGCAACAGCCAGAAGTAATTTTCCCGTCTACTAGCAGGAGGTCCGCAGAAGGGTCAGGGCCTGCAGAGCAATGGTCAGAGGAGGCTTGTTTTCTCCCAGAGGAAAAACTCTAAAGGACAATCTTTGTGAAAAAATCACCCATACATCTGCTGGACAACAAAGATGCAAGGAATAGCTTTTAGAGGACATTTCATTTAGAACATCAATGGACTTCATTGATATTTACAGCTTTGAATTTTAGGCAACATTTAGTTTTGTCTGTTAAAATTGCATGCTTTTTCATAGGATACATTCTTCAATGTTAATTTAGAAGAAAATAGCACACAATGGAACTTTTCACAGGTCATCGCTGATATTTAAAGACCATTGGCTTATGAGGTATTTCTTTAGCTTGATGCCTGTATTAACCCAGATACAGTCATTTTTTATATTGTGAGAGGTTATAGATAGAGATGAAAGGAAACATACTGACAAGCTTTTACAGATAAACATTTTTAAGCAACCATTGTGATTAGGAGGAGTGCAGCCTGGAAGGATTTTGCCCCATTTGGAATGGGGAGGTGACTTTTGGGGTCACTACATTGGAGAACCAAAACATGGGGAAAATTATTGCCTCACTCTGAAAGCTTTTAATCTAATCCATGGAAGTCACAGTTCACTGTGAAGTTCTCTCAACCAGTAACAGAAATGTGCCGAAGACGGAGCTAAAAGTGATATTCTATTACAGATTAAAAAAATTTTATTCAGAGAACAAATATCACTGCTTTAAAAAACAGTTTTTAAAAAATAGAATGGAAAGCAGAGCCATAAAGAAATAAAAAATTTAGCATAACCATGAATATAGCTCCTAGGACACTTGAGTTCATACCTAACACTACTGTCCATGCCCCACATACAATATTGAAATGTTTTATGAAATCTTGATGTGGGTTCCAGAATTTGGGAAGAATTTGTGCAGTAGTAAACATTAACACATTAACTGTATTGACCACTTAATTCTCTTACTGTATGGCATCTTCAATAAATACAATATATGTATGTATTTATTTAGTTTGAAAACACCTTCATTTACAGAAAAGATTTAATATGTAGGTTATAATACTGGCACAAAATTTTTTTTATTTCCATGGTTTTAACTCACATTGCTGAAAATGTTAAAGAGTTTCAGGAAATCCTTCCAAAAATATAATTCCTAAAGATCAAACAAGCTGAAGTCGTTTACTCATAATTCTGGAATCTTTTCTTAATGCTTGTATATCCTCACAATTATATATATTCTTGAGTTACACATAACTGGCAAGAGAAATTTTGCCAAAAGCAAGCTACTTGACACTCTGACATTTGGGTGCCGCACAGAAGTCTAGCTTTCTGTGTTTTGAAGTCCTTAGCTGTGCAGTATATTAGTCAAAATATCCATCATTAGTGTTATGTTTAAACTCTACCATCTCTTGAAGCCTTTATGTCACCTCCTAATGAACACTGCCTGACTCACACATTCTCTCTGCCAGAAGTTCAGAGGTAATTTCTCCCTTTGAACTCACAGTATTTGATTTTTAACTCAAATATTTTTCACCATGTCTTCCTTATACTAATGATTTTATATTTATTATGTCTACATGGAACTTCTAGATCCCATACAAAGCTTTGTTCATAGTAGAGTTGCAGAAAATAAACTTCTACATACACACACACACACACACACACACACACACACACACACACACACACACATATGTTTTTTGTTTTTTCATTGCTTTGGGGTAAATCACTGTTTGTAGGTCTTTAAATCAATTAAGTTTGAACACAATACTTTTTCACTTTAAAACAAACACTTCAATAGTTACTTCCTTGAGCAGTAAACAGTAGGTATAATTTTTATCAGAATACTTATCGGGCTGGGGCTCAAAGCTAAAGTAACTTATTAAAGTAACTTGTTAAGCTGAAGTTACAAAATAAGTAGTGAAACTAGGACTCCAACTCCATAGTTTCTGACCCTCTCATGCCCATTTCACTTTATCAGACTGCCTCTTTAAAAAATTTTAACAAGTTAACTAGGTGGAAGCACTGACCTCAAGCCCCAGTACATATCAGCAGCCATTAGAGTGGATTCATTTACAAGATTAGCTGCCAGTCAATCTGGAGAGCAGACTGTGAGTGCCTAAAGGACAGGGCCACAGGGTGAGTTCTGAAGGGGGCAAGGTGGTAGAAAAGACTGAGCAAACAAAACACTGGGAAAGAATTATGGGGAAAGAGTGGCAGAATTATTGTTTGATTACCAGAGTTCACAATAAACTTTTACATTTCTGTCCCAAAAAATTTCAAGAAGAAATCTAAGACACATGGTTTTAAAACAGTGTTCTTTACTCCAACCCTTGATGGTCATTCTTCATAGAAAATAATTATTAGACAAACTAAAATAAAAAATTGAAAGTCTGATTAAATATATCATGCCATTACTAGCAAAAGAAATGACAACCTTTTGTTCATAAGAATACAAAGTGTTAATGGGATTTTGAGCATTCCGAAGCAACTTCCCATCTTGTCTTTTGGTTGACAGTATATTCTCTGAAGAATGCTTTCTGAAATGAAACAGCACATAGTGATTGCAAACTAGAAAATCAGGTACCCTCACATTCTCTACCTTGTAAAATATTTCTATATCATATATCTAACACATTCAGGGGGTTCAGAAGGTATATGCATGGGTAGGTGCATATATATAAATTCCTCTTCTCTTCAGTTCCTCTTTTTCTCTTGTTCCTTGGATCTTTCCCTTTCCAACATGAATATGACATATAGAAATGCCAGATCTTGAAGTAGGAAGCAAAGGAGGGGAGGGAGGAGAGGATGGAGGGAGAGCAGAAGGGAAGAAGGGAAAAAGGAAGGAAAGCAGGCAGGTAAGCTGGCTGATATTATTACTCATAAGCAGTTTCCATAAACTCAGAGCTTGCTGTGCAGATCTAAGATTTGATCCTTCTCTCCACAAAGAAGAAACTGCTTCTAAAAATATTATTTCTGTGGAGTGGCCCCTAATAGGAAGTCACGTATGCTCATTTGGGGCATAATAGGTCACCAGGTATTAAACTTCATCAGGCAGAATTACTTTCAGGACTATTTTGTTCCTAGACCTCACTCAGAACTTCATTGAAAAAGAATTTACTCATTCAAAATTATCTACTGAACATATAATGACAGGCACAATGCTGGATACTGGAAATACAAACGTGTGAGTGTGCTCCTAATGTGACTTACTGTATTGGTAGTGAAGAACTTAGGACCCAACATAGGAAGTTCCTGGGAAAGGTAGGAGATCAAATTTGACCAGAAAGAAAAAAGTTTCCGAAGTCAACTCGGAGAAATCAGGAATGGGGCATCTCAGAGGAGGTAAAGATGGCAAAGGACAATATAAGTCCTCTCTTTCCTTTAATAGATCAGAAGCAATCTCTTTCAAAAATGAACACAACACAATGTTAACACGGGCATTTAAATACTATTCATTTTGTTACAAATAAAATTGTTTGCAAGGCAGAGGGTTCAATGAACTGGAAAGCATTGCCTTGAGATAAAATTACTGCCAAATCGGAAAAAACAAATGACTGGACTTTGCTGTAAAAACCAGTTTTAAGATCACAGAAATCACAACTGATGGTTAAGTGTCTCGATATGTAAATATGTTAATTTTAGATAAAACAGTATTTCTAAAAGTTGTTGGACAAGATCTTGTAAGCTGCCTTCATCTTAAGTGATATCAGCCTTTTCTAATAAAATATATTCAATATTAGAACATTTTACTTTACACTTTTGTGAGAATTTCATATAGACTTCTGAAATTGAAATACCATACTAGAACCTATCACCTCAAGTACTAAAAATCAAAGAGGTGAGCTCATCTATAGTATATCTACAATGTCCTCTCAGCTTACAGTGGTGCCCAGAGACAGAACGGACCCTTTCTCTCACTTGTTCCCAGGATGGGCTAGGTGAAGTTATTCTTTAACAGATGAGCACTGTCAGAACTAATGGTGCGATTCTTGATACCAGAATCAGGTATCCAGAAGTGACCACAATTACCTTAACTTCATATTTGATACAAGTCAACCTCTTTTTTTAAAAACAACATTTTCCTACATTTTTAATATCATTATTATTATTTGATGATTATATATCAGAATATTCACAGGCAAAAAGATATTAAATTTATAGGATATTTATAAAACTCTCTTATGTACATGAATAGCTGTTGCCTACAAATACCAAGACCTTTTGTAAATAAATATTAGAAGCTAGAAAGTTTGTTTGCAATAATAAGTATCTGTAAAATCTGTATAAATATGTTCATTGGTGACATCCTTCAAAAAGGCTTTTTTATGTTTAATGGAATTATGGATATAAATGTAAAGGTAACTTGCACTAATCTAACAAATAAATAAGTTATGTCTGATTTTTTTTCTTCTAACTTAATTTCTTCACTAGCTCGATTAAAAATATAGATAGTAAATAGCATTCTGTAGATCCACTTTGGTTTCTTTGAATCGTTCATCTTAAATATCAGTTATCTGAAATAGAGTTAACATAGATACTACACTATGGAAATAATTATGCATAGCCTTAATCAAATGTAAAGAAATGATTCTCCATTGCTGAGAACAAAGGCTTAATTTAAGCACTTTGCTTTCAATTTATAACAATAACCCACTAAATGGTTTTTCACCCTCACTAAATGCACATGTCCTGCAATTTTGTATTTTATTATATGATGAACCTGACCCAAAAAGGAAACCATGACACTTTCATGAGCATATTGGGAAATAATTGCATATATAGATAATAATAAGATGACCAATGGGACATTATCAAATCAGATTTAACAAATTTTTACAATGATTTCATAAGTCATTATGAGAATGGATTATATACATTTTCTGGATTCAGTAATTCAGATCATATAAGAAAACCTTTATTGACTACCTTGAACATCAGCATATATTCTCTGTCCATTGACTTAATGTTACTTCCTATAGGCATCAATTTAATTTTTTAATTGTTCCTCCTATGTTTATTGTGAACATGAAACCATATAGGTGAAAAAACCTCAATATAACGTCTGGCACACAGTAAGTGTTCCATGTTATAAATTTTATCTTAGTATTTCACAACTGAGAAAGAAAATGAAGCATATGGATAAAAACTACTCACATTCAATATGTAGAATTGCTTGACAATCATAATTACCCAAACTAGTTCCAGCTTTCACCCAGGAACACTTTCATCCCAGATGAAGAAAAATTGAGTCATTAAAGATCATACTGAATCCAAAAGGTGAGAGGAGCAGCTCTCAGAGTTGATTCTAGCCACAAAGGCAAGGGAGAGCTTCAGCTCACAGTAACCTCAGGCTGGTGTTTCTCCTTTACGTCATAGCTAAGCCAGGCAAAGGTATGTAGCTTGTGAAGGTCAACATCAAAGGTGAGGCACCCATTACATTTCAAGATAACCATGATTAACTGCTCCACTGACATCATCCTCATATTATAGACCTCCAAAGAGGAGAACATAAAGAATATGCTTATGTATTAGTGAAAAAAACAAAAACTATATTCAAAATAATGGAAAATATCTATCCTACCATACTCTCCATCATATTTTTCACTTCCTTCCTCAAATATTCTTAATTATAAAATAACCACGGTAAAATATGTAACATTTATTGAGTGCTTATTCCGTGCAAAACATGATACTGAGTCCTCTCTACCTTATAATGGGTTCATTTTTATAATAAACTTAGGAGGAGCAATTGGGAAATAAACTGATGCCCGTGGTAAAGCACTTACATGAAAGTAAAGACAGCTTTATTAGTTATGATCTTTAAAAACAATTTTTGAGAACATTGGTCTTTATTTCTTCTCAGTTATTTAGTATGAACATACATAATACCTCCTTTTTCCTTTTAACTTAATATAACACATGACTCAAATCGATGCAATTAAATATGCCACAACATGGGAGAGAAGAGTTGGTCAAGATTAAAGAAGAGCTTTTATCATCTACTATGTATATCGTCCACTATGTAAGAGAAGGCTATTAGGAAGAAACAAAAGTCCCTAACAAACACTGCTATACTAAATAACAATGATTAAATGTATAATAGACAATTAGACAATTAAAGTCAGTGACAATCCTAATTTCTTAATGGGAAAAATGGCAGTATTCCAAACATAAACAGACACTCCATCCAATATTTCATCAAAAATATTACTTACTATCATCTCTCATATTACTTAAATATCCCTCTTTATCAAAATCAAAGGTTTTTCCTTAACCAGAATCCTGTGAAAAGGCAGATTTATTTTTATTATTAGTATCATCATTATTTTTGGCCATTCTGATGAACAATTTGAACTTCTAAACCAAGGATGCTAAAGTACTTCAGGGAAAATAGTATTTTAAAGTACATTATTAGTTTATTTTTTTTGAATTTTCAAAGCCAACAAAATATGAACAAATCAAGGGTATTCCCACCATGACTGTATTTATCAGATTACTATTAGTAACCCTTGTAGGTCAGGCAAGATTTTGGTTCCATAAGCAAGCTGCGGGACAAGCACATGGCTGTCAGTCCTAACCATACCATTTTTTGATTCATTCACTGAACAAACACGCAATGAGCTTCCCTTTTGCATGTGGCCCTATAATCATCATGTGTTTAGGGATCGCTTTTTTAAAATAATTTTGTGCAACTGAAGATCATTAAATCAATACTTCAAACCTAACTTGTGTCTACAATAAAGCAAACACTTCCACCTTTATATTTAATCACAATTTATGAACTATTACACCTTTTTCTCCAAAACATGGAATTAGAGTAGAATATTTTTAGTTTCAGCTTCATTACGTGGAACTATAATAAAGTTGGCAGGACCAGAGATAACATTTGAAACAGGAGCTAGAAGCAAGAGAATAATATACACAAGATTTGAAATGAGACTACTTAATAGAATAAATTCTAAAGCACTTAAGAGAAATTAATTTACATACACAATGCAATTACAGGTAAAGAAGAGGCCAGCATCATTAGGGCGGGGTGAAAGAAGACTCCAATTACAAATCATGGTGATATCTACTTGACCTCACTTAGAATATTGTTAGTTATAAATATATTGTACTGTATGAAATGAAAATGACAGATCTTCATTTCTTTCATAAATATTCTAATACCCATGCCAAGACAGACCATCCCCTGAAGAGCTCAGACTACTGAGGTTTTCCAACTCTCATAATTAAGAAATCTATTTTGGACCACGCTATTTTATTTCAGAATTGTATTATTTGAAAAACCTAAACACTCCTGGTTTTGACAGAAATATTGTATAGAGTAGCAAAATAAGCAGGAAGAAACAGTCCTCCCAAATGCTTTTTAATAACTGGGTACTCCCAGTTAGAAGTGTTCACATTCTCCTTTATTCCTCACCAACATCCATCAGAGTACCTATCATACTGCAGTATGTGTGTGTACATCCGTACCCCTGACAAATGCCAGTGATAATGTCTGGTTGACAATTATCAAGTTATACGGTTCAGGAAAGAAGGCATCATGACCAATCAACTTTGTTCTTCAGACCTAGTACTCTATGTGGAATCAAGTAAGGATTTCATAAATATTATTTGAATACACAGAGGATGGACAGAAGGAAAGAAGGGAGGGAGGGAGGGAGAAAAGGAAGAAAAATAGAGTGTAAAGATACTATTTGCAAAAATATATAGAGTAACTTCAATTATACAGAATAAGACTAACATTAAAGCAATAAATGAAGGAAAATACATAACTTAAAAATTAGAAAACTAAGATTCCTTCTCTTATACTCTATTAATTGGTTTAATTTCTTCCAAATATATGAAAAAGAAAAGGATAAAAAAGAGAGATTGACAAGTCTGTGTAACCTGAATTGAGTCAGGGAGAGTCATACTATAAAGTTCTCCTTGGCTGCTGCATTTATGATTCCACCTTGTGCAACAACACACTCTTTCAATCCATGTGGTAGGCAGGCTGAGGGATTTGAATTTCCCTTCTCTTGAGAGGAAATTGAGGTAAATTTCTCAGAGGGTTTTAGCCCAAGAGTTTATTATTTAACTTCTAATCATGGAAAGGCAAATCAAACTAAATAGTCTACTAATATCACCCATTTTTTATTGTCTTATAATATTTTATTGGCTTTAATTATGTATTTCAATAGAGTCCCTAGACAAAGTAGCTTTTTGGGCACTAGAAATAGCCTAATGAACTATCTAACTTCTTGAGAACACTTCTAGTTTTAAAAAATTAAAATTACATCTCAGACTGTTTAAGTTCAGTCGGACAATATCCACCATATCATAGATAAGCTTTCACAAATGCCTAAGGTGCCTAACTGGTTTTCTTGGTTTCACTGGAGATGGCTGGTAATTACAGGTATGCTTTGGTTAGGTAACTGTATTCCTATTATGTTAATGTGTGTGCACAATTTAATTAGTAGTTTAAAACCTATACATGCTGAAGTTACTCTACAAGAAGATATGTCAAAGAAATAATCAATCTTCCCAGGTTTTCTTCTGCCTGCTACTTCTATAGCTTTTCTTCTTCCTACCTAATCACAACCTTTAAATAGAACTCGTGCCACATGTCGAATTTACCGAGTATCATAATTCTTCCAAGTGGTAAAGACACCTCAAGACAAATGCTGGGCATAGAAGCCACAGGGCATAAATATGCAAAGAAGTAAAAAGCTAACCTTTTCAAACAATAAGGCTTCTCTCTCACTTACCAACTTAACATTTCCCTGTATGGCCCCGGAAGATGACTGGTTAGCCAGAGACGGGCAAGATTCCTCAAGGGAGGAACAACCTAAGACAGGCACAGTCGCAGGGGCCCATCTGGTGAGAAAATGGGGAGCAGCAGAGGTGAGGCTTAGAACCTCCCCCCTCATGTTCTGAGAGAAATCTTCTGCATACATGGATGTTTATTGCCCTCGTCTAGCTCGGATTAACACATAGTCTACAGGCACACACCTGATCATCTACATTTGCTCTTTTACAACACTAAACTCTGTTTTCTACCTTTATCTTGTATCTACCTACCACTTCAGCATTTTATTAAAAATAATAATAATAGAGAAATGTGGTATCCACATATAAATCAAGTTTAAAAATCAAATGAATATTCATATTTGAACTGACTGTGTATAGTTCATAATGCATGAACAAAACCGAAAGCTTCTGTGATGACTGCCCTTGCACTGTTCACCATGTAACTTATTCACTATGTAAGAATTTGTACTCCATGTAAGAATTTGTTCGTTATGCATCAGAAGATTGGAGACTGACGAAAATTAGACTTGGGGTGGATTAATGATTGTGCATTGAGTATTGACCCCCCTATACAGAAATTTATTGTTGTTAACAACTATTTGATCAATAAATATGAGAGATGCTCTCACAAAATATATATATATATATATATATATATAAACACACTTCCAATTGTAAAATAAATAAGTAACCGGGATGTAATGTATAGCATAAGGAATATAGTCAAAATATTGTAACAACTTGGTATGGTGATAGCTGGTACCTAGAATTATCATGTATATAAATGTTGAATCACTGTGTTGTACACCTGAAACTAATGTAATGTAAAACTGTTGTCAACTACCCTTTAATAAAAAAAAAAGAAAAATTAAAATTACACACATGCACACACACACACACACACACACACACACACAAGTAAAACTGTAGATATCAGAATAAGATGTGTTGAATCAATGTCAATATCCTGGTTGTGATATTACACTACAGTTTTACAAATAGTTACAATCACAGGAAACTGGGAAATGTGTACAAGTGATCTCTCTAAATTATTTCTTGTAACTGCATGTGAATCTATAATCATCTCAATAAAATTTCAGCTAAAAATATGGATTTATAATCTTGAGAGCCCTTAAACTAATAATTTACAATTATCAAAAATAGGCCAAACAAATGAATTTAACATATCTCACCATAGATAGAATAATCAACTGAAGAAAATATAAAACTGTCTCCTTAGAATTTATACTTGTGAAGAGAGAAATTATCTTGGCTATTCAAATATCCAACTGATTAATTGAAGAGCTGAAAATTAACAGAATGGCATCTCACTTTTCCATATTTATTGCTTACTATAGAACTTCAACTATAATATTTGTAACTCACTGTCAATGAATACAAATTAATTACAACAGCTGTCAGAAAATGATTATTTGCCATATAAGATTTGTTTATTGCAAAAATAATAAAGTATTCTCTCTTTGGAGTCCAGTTTTACTCCTGCTGAGTCTGAAAAAAACTAATTTTTGACAATTTTTTTCAAAACGCTAATTTTGATATACTAATACTAATTACTAGTTTCTTCATGTACAAACTTTCGATAATACTCATTAATCTTCAAGTATCTTTTGGGAAAATGACTTTCTACATTTACAAAATAATAGCAATTTCTTCAAAATGAAGGTGATTTAAATAGTATTTGGTGTCCTTTGCCTCATCTGTTCGTTTTTGTGAAACTCGGATGCTATAATGAGGCAGATAAAGTCATTACAATACTGCAATAAAATAGTGAAATAGGAGAATATACTGCCACAGTGGATTTAATCTGATACGTTGTTTTAAATGGAAATATACTGCATGATTATACATTTTGTGAAATGGCAACACAGATATTACTGCTCCCTAATGAAAGGTACTAAACTCTCCATTTGTTTGGCTGGTGTAGGTATGGCCTTAGGTGAACACCTACAGGTAAATTGAATCTAATTGCTTATTTTCAGCTTCCTTGGAAAGTACTGCCTTTAAGCAAGATGTAAATTCATTTAAATGGGTGTGTTCCTCTGAGACTCTGTTCAATAAGTGAAGTATTTCTTGAAATATAAAGATTCTTCTTTGATCCAGGCTATTCATGATATTAAAAGTACATGCACAGCATGGCGAAACTGAAAGAGAATATGTTTTGAAGTCAGATGGACATAGGTTTGAATTCCAGCTTTGCTATTTAACTGTGCGATAGGACAGGTAGTTAAACTGAAACTCAGAGTCCTCATTTATAAAAATGAGAGAAATAATACCTATCATACAGGATTCCTGTAATAATTAATTAGTATAATATGATGATAAGGTCTAACATAGAGCATGCACTTCAGAAAGATTATACCAGGAATAATATTAAAATGTTGTATATATTCTGCAGAGTGGAATTAATATAGGAGATTCCCCCTCCTCCATTGGTTTACAAATAAGCCCCAGATGCCTAATTCTGAGACACGGATTCATGTTTTAGTTCAGGAAAAGAAAAGTTTGAACTTATAGGTCAGTCTGCAATAATAGAACTACCCAAACTGAGAGCCACATAAAACTGTTTCAAAGTCATGTAGTGGCATTAAGGTGAAAATGATGCACAATGTAAAAAACTCCACATTCATAAACTTTTTTTTCAGTTAAATAACTTGACAAAATGGAAGCAAAGGGAAAAATATCTCCAGCTGCCATTTTCTGAATGTTTTTCACTTAAACATTATAAGTTACATGGCTTCTTTAAAGTGGAACAAGTATTTTAAAACAGGGTCTCCAGACTAAATTTCATGGAGAGGATTAAAATCCATTTACTTACACTTATTATGAGAAAGTATGTTTCATTTAACTAACTCTTAGTAATTTTAACATAGTTTATAATTATAAGACAAATATTATTATGAATTTGTGACATGTAACTAACACTTTGTAGTGTCTACTATGCCTACTATGCACCATGTACTAAGCTACCTGTCTTGCTTGTATCATCTCATTTAATCGTCACAAAAACCATATGAAGCATACCATTTGTATGTAGCAGATGAAAGGCTGAGGCTTTGTGAGATTAAGTCACTTGGCCATGTTCACAAAACCTTGTTCAAGTAGCACAGACTAATTCAGATACTTGTAAATATGAATTCCACATCCTAAATATCCTCCCCCTAAGTCCTTCTGAATATAGTTGAGCTCCCTCCCCAAAACTCTGGTTAAAATTTATTACTGAAGGTGAGGCGGAAGATGGCGGCGTGAGTAGAGCAGCGGAAATCTCCTCCCAAAACAACATATATCTATGAAAATATAACAAAGACAACCCTTCCTAGAATAAAGACCAGAGGACACAGGACAATATCCAGACCACATCCGGACCTGAGAGAACCCAGCGCCTCGCGAAGGGGGTAAGATACAAGCCCCGGCCCCGCGGGAGCCGAGCGCCCCTCCCCCCAGCTCCCGGCGGGAGAAGAGCAGGCAGAGCGGGAGGGAGACGGAGCCCAGGACTGCCGAACACCCAGCCCCCGCCATCCGGGACAGAGTGCAGGGCCCTCGATACTGGGAAAAAAGGGCAGCAAGAACAGTGAGCAGGCACTGGAGGCTGGGCGACAGAGGACATAAGAAAAGCGCGCGACCATTTTTTTTTTTGCTTTTTTGCTGCTTTGTTCTGGCGAGCGCTTTTTGGAAGTCTTAAAGGGACAGGGACCCCAATATTAGGGAAACAGGGCAGAAAGACCGGTGAGCAGAGGCCTGAGGCTGGCACCGGAGAATAAAGAAAAACGAACGACCACCTTTTTTTTTTTTAATTAAAAATTTTTTTTTTTTTTTTTTATTAAAAAAATTTTTTTTTCTTGTTTTTTTTTGTGGTCGTTGTTTTGTTTTGGCGGGTGCTTTTTGGAAGTCTTAAAGGGGCAGGGCGGGCCACTTAATCCAGAGGTAGGGAATCCGGGATCTCTGGGCACCCTAACCCCTGGGCTGCAGGGAGCAGGGAGGCCCCTTACGGAGATAAATAGCCTCCCAGCAGCTCCTGCTCCAACGCGACTCCACCATTTTGGAGTAGCTGCCCGAGCCAGGCCACGCCCACAGCAACAGCGGAGATTAACTCCATAGCAGCCGGGCAGGAAGCAGAAACCCTGTCTGCGCGCAGCTGCGCAGCACAAGCCACTAGAGGCCGCTGTTCTCCCAGGAGAGGAGGGCCACAAACCAACAAGAAAGGAAGTCCTTCCAGCCGTCACTCGTCCCAGTTCTGCAGACTATTCCTATCACCATGAAAAGGCAAAGCTACAGGCAGACAAAGATCACAGAGACAACACCAGAGAAGGAGACAGACCTAACCAGTCTTCCTGACAAAGAATTCAAAATAAGAATCATAAACATGCTGACAGAGATGCAGAGAAACACGCAAGAAAAATGGGATGAAGTCCGGAAAGAGATCACAGATGCCAGAAAGGAGATCGCAGAAATGAAACAAACTCTGGAAGGGTTTATAAGCAGAATGGATAGAATGCAAGAGGCCATTGATGGAATTGAAATCAGAGAACAGGAACGCATAGAAGCTGACATAGAGAGAGACAAAAGGATCTCCAGGAATGAAACAATATTAAGAGAACTGTGTGACCAATCTAAAAGGAGCAATATCCGTATTATAGGGGTCCCAGAAGAAGAAGAGAGAGGCAAAGAGATGGAAAGTATCTTAGAAGAAATAATTGCTGAAAACTTCCCCACACTGGGGGAGGAAGTAATCAAACAGACCACGGAAATACACAGAACCCCCAACAGAAAGGATCCAAGAAGGGCAACACCAAGACACATAATAATTAAAATGGCAAAGATCAAGGACAAGGAAAGAGTGTTAAAGGCAGCTAGAGAGAAAAAGGTCACCTATAAAGGGAAACCCATCAGGCTAACGTCAGATTTCTCAACAGAAACCCTACAGGCCAGAAGAGAATGGCATGATATATTTAATACAATGAAACAGAAGGGCCTTGAACCAAGGATACTGTATCCAGCACGACTATCATTCAAATATGACGGTGGGATTAAACAATTCCCAGACAAACAAAAGCTGAGGGAATTTGCTTTCCACAAACCACCTCTACAGAACATCTTACAGGGACTGCTCTAGATGGGAGCACTCCTAGAAAGAGCACAGCACAAAACACCCAACATATGAAGAATCGAGGAGGAGGAACAAGAAGGGAGAGAAGAAAAGAATCTCCAGACAGTGTATATAACAGCTCAATAAGCGAGCTAAGTTAGGCAGTAAGATACTAAAGAGGCTAACCTTGAACCTTTGGTAACCACGAATTTAAAGCCTGCAATGGCAATAAGTACATATCTTTCAATAGTCACCCTAAATGTTAATGGGTTGAATGCACCAATCAAAAGACACAGAGTAACAGAATGGATAAAAAAGCAAGACCCATCTATATGCTGCTTACAAGAAACTCACCTCAAACCCAAAGACATGTACAGACTAAAAGTCAAGGGATGGAAAAACATATTTCAAGCAAACAACAGTGAGAAGAAAGCAGGGGTTGCAGTACTAATATCAGACAAAATAGACTTCAAAACAAAGAAAGTAACAAGAGATAAAGAAGGACACTACATAATGATAAAGGGCTCAGTCAAACAAGAGGATATAACCATTCTAAATATATATGCACCCAACACAGGAGCACCAGCATATGTGAAACAAATACTAACAGAACTAAAGGGGGATATAGACTGCAATGCATTCATTCTAGGAGACTTCAACACACCACTCACCCCAAAGGATAGATCCACTGGGCAGAAAATAAGTAAGGACACGGAAGCACTGAACAACACAGTAGAGCAGATGGACCTAATAGACATCTATAGAACTCTACATCCAAAAGCAGCGGGATATACATTCTTCTCAAGTGCACATGGAACATTCTCCAGAATAGACCACATACTAGGCCACAAAAAGAGCCTCAGAAAATTCCAAAAGATTGAAATCCTACCAACCAACTTTTCAGACCACAAAGGCATAAAACTAGAAATAAACTGTACAAAGAAAGCAAAGAGGCTCACGAACACATGGAGGCTTAACAACACGCTCCTAAATAATCAATGGATCAATGACCAAATCAAAATGGAGATCCAGCAATATATGGAAACAAATGACAACAACAACACTAAGCCCCAACTTCTGTGGGACACAGCAAAAGCAGTCTTAAGAGGAAAGTATATAGCAATCCAAGCATATTTAAAAAAGGAAGAGCAATCCCAAATGAATGGTCTAATGTCACAATTATCGAAATTGGAAAAAGAAGAACAGATGAGGCCTAAGGTCAGCAGAAGGAGGGACATAATAAAGATCAGAGAAGAAATAAATAAAATTGAGAAGAATAAAACAATAGCAAAAATCAATGAAACCAAGAGCTGGTTCTTCGAGAAAATAAACAAAATAGATAAGCCTCTAGCCAGACTTATTAAGAAGAAAAGAGAGTCAACACAAATCAACAGTATCAGAAACGAGAAAGGAAAAATCACGACGGACCCCACGGAAATGCAAAGAATTATTGGAGAATACTATGAAAACCTATATGCTAACAAGCTGGGAAACCTAGGAGAAATGGACAACTTCCTAGAAAAATATAACCTTCCAAGATTGACCCAGGAAGAAACAGAAAATCTAAACAGACCAATTACCAGCAACGAAATTGAAGAGGTAATCAAAAAACTACCAAAGAACAAAACCCCCGGGCCAGATGGATTTACCTCGGAATTTTATCAGACATACAGGGAAGACATAATACCCATTCTCCTTAAAGTTTTCCAAAAAATAGAGGAGGAGGGGATACTCCCAAACTCATTCTATGAAGCTAACATCACCCTAATACCAAAACCAGGCAAAGACCCCACCAAAAAAGAAAACTACAGACCAATATCCCTGATGAACGTAGATGCAAAAATACTCAACAAAATATTAGCAAACCGAATTCAAAAATACATCAAAAGGATCATACACCATGACCAAGTGGGATTCATCCCAGGGATGCAAGGATGGTACAACATTCGAAAGTCCATCAACATCATCCACCACATCAACAAAAAGAAAGACAAAAACCACATGATCATCTCCATAGATGCTGAAAAAGCATTTGACAAAGTTCAACATCCATTCATGTTAAAAACTCTCAGCAAAATGGGAATAGAGGGCAAGTACCTCAACATAATAAAGGCCATCTATGATAAACCCACAGCCAACATTATATTGAACAGCGAGAAGCTGAAAGCATTTCCTCTGAGATCGGGAACTAGACAGGGATGCCCACTCTCTCCACTGTTATTTAACATAGTACTGGAGGTCCTAGCCACAGCAATCAGACAAAACAAAGAAATACAAGGAATCCAGATTGGTAAAGAAGAAGTTAAACTGTCACTATTTGCAGATGACATGATACTGTACATAAAAAACCCTAAAGACTCCACCCCAAAACTACTAGAACTGATATCGGAATACAGCAAAGTTGCAGGATACAAAATCAACACACAGAAATCTGTGGCTTTCCTATATACTAACAATGAACCAACAGAAAGAGAAATCAGGAAAACAACTCCATTCACAATTGCATCCAAAAAAATAAAATACCTAGGAATAAACCTAACCAAAGAAGTGAAAGACTTATACTCTGAAAACTACAAGTCACTCTTAAGAGAAATTAAAGGGGACACTAACAGATGGAAACTCATCCCATGCTCGTGGCTAGGAAGAATTAATATCGTTAAAATGGCCATCCTGCCCAAAGCAATATACAGATTTGATGCAATCCCTATGAAACTACCAGCAACATTCTTCAATGAACTGGAACAAATAATTCAAAAATTCATATGGAAACACCAAAGACCCCGAATAGCCAAAGCAATCCTGAGAAAGAAGAATAAAGTAGGGGGGATCTCACTCCCCAATTTCAAGCTCTACTATAAAGCCATAATAATCAAGACAATTTGGTACTGGCACAAGAACAGAGCCACAGACCAATGGAACAGACTAGAGAATCCAGACATTAACCCAGACATATATGGTCAATTAATATTTGATAAAGGAGCCATGGACATACAATGGCGAAATGACAGTCTCTTCAACAGGTGGTGCTGGCAAAACTGGACAGCTACATGTAGGAGAATGAAACTGGACCATTGTCTAACCCCATATACAAAAGTAAACTCAAAATGGATCAAAGACCTGAATGTAAGCCATGAAACCATTAAACTCTTGGAAGAAAACATAGGCGAAAACCTCTTAGACATAAACATGAGTGACCTCTTCTTGAACATATCTCCCCGGGCAAGGAAAACAACAGCAAAAATGAGTAAGTGGGACTATATTAAGCTGAAAAGCTTCTGTTCAGCAAAAGACACCATCAATAGAACAAGAAGGATCCCTACAGTATGGGAGAATATATTTGAAAATGACACATCCGATAAAGGCTTGACGTCCAGAATATATAAGGAGCTCTCACGCCTCAACAAACAAAAAACAAATAACCCAATTAAAAAATGGGCAGAGGAACTGAACAGACAGTTCTCCAAAAAAGAAATACAGATGGCCAACAGACACATGAAAAGATGCTCCACATCGCTAATTATCAGAGAAATGCAAATTAAAACTACAATGAGGTATCACCTCACACCAGTAAGGATGGCTGCCATCCAAAAGACAAACAACAACAAATGTTGGCGAGGCTGTGGAGAAAGGGGAACCCTCCTACACTGCTGGTGGGAATGTAAGTTAGTTCAACCATTGTGGAAAGCAGTATGGAGGTACATCAAAATGCTCAAAACAGACTTACCATTTGACCCAGGAATTCCACTCCTAGGAATTTACCCTAAGAATGCAGCAATCAAGTTTGAAAAAGACAGATGCACCCCTATGTTTATTGCAGCACTATTTACAATAGCCAAGAATTGGAAGCAACCTAAATGTCCATCAATAGATGAATGGATAAAGAAGATGTGGTACATATACACAATGGAATACTACTCAGCTATAAGAAAAGGGCAAATCCAATCATTTGCAGCAACATGGATGGAGCTGGAGGGTATTATGCTCAGTGAAACAAGCCAAGCGGAGAAAGAGAAATACCAAATGATTTCACTTATCTGTGGAATATAAGAACAAAGGAAAAACTGAAGGAACAAAACAGCAGCAGAATCACAGAACTCAAGAATGGACTAACAGGTACCAAAGGGAAAGGGACTGGGGAGGATGGGTGGGTAGGGAGGGATAAGGGGGGGAGAAGTAGGGGGGTATTAAGATTAACATGCATGGGGGGGTAGGAGAAAAGGGAGGGCTGTACAACACAGAGAAGGCAAGTAGTGATTCTACAACATTTAGCTATGCTGATGGACAGTGACTGTAAAGGGGTTTATAGGGGAGACCTGGTATAGGGGAGAGCCTAGTAAACATAATATTCGTCATGTAAGTGTAGATTAGTGATAGCAAAAAAAAAAAAAAAAAAAAAGGGCAGTTCCTGTGTGGTAACCTCCAACGAGTTCTACACAAGGGTATAAAGGGCATATAAAAGTGTAGGCAAAGGGTCTGTTTGTGTTTATACAGAGGATCAAAGCCTAATTGGGCTACCCCGAAAATGAACTAAGATACGATATGAAAAAGAACTTCCAACATCTGCACCCTCTGGAAGACTCATGCCAGAAGATGATCATCAAAAAACCCCAACAAAGATCCACGCACTGCTACAGCTGTAGATGCACTCATCCCACCAGTTCCTGGACCTGCCATGGGAATGAGGAAGGAGATATCTAAGCTGGCCTGTGCATATAGTAAAACAACAAAATTGGACTGGATCTATACTGTTGGAACTCAACCAAGAATTTGGAGAAGTGCAAATTGTAGCGCTCCAAAGTCTTACAACTACAAACTATTTATTGTTAAAAGAACATATGGCATGTGAACAGTCCCCAGGAATGGGTTGTTTTAATTTGTCTGATTTCTCTCAGACTGTTCAAGTTCATTTGGACAATATCCACCATATCATAGATAAGTTTTCACAAATGCCTAAGGTGCCTAACTGGTTTTCTTGGTTTCACTGCAGATGGCTGGTAATTACAGATATGCTTTGGTTATGTAACTATACTCCTATTATGTTAATGTGTGTGTGCAATTTAAGTAGTAGCTTAAAACCTATACATGCTGAAGTTACTCTACAAGAAGATATATCAAAGAAATAATCAATCTTCCCAAGTTTTCTTCCGCCTGCTACTTCTATAGCTTTTCTTCTTCCTTCCTAATTACAACCCTTAAATAGAATTCGTGCCTCATATCAAATTTACCGAGTATCATAATTCTTCCAAGTGGTAAAGATACCTCAAGACAAATGCTGGGCATAGAAGCCACAGGGCATAAATATGCAAAGAAGTAAAAAGCTAACTTTTTCAAACAATAAGGCTTCTCTCTCACTTACCAACTTCACATTTCCCTGTATGGCCCCGGAAGATGACTGGTTAGCCAGAGACGGGTAAGATTCCTCAAGGGAGGAACAACCTAAGACAGGCACAGTCGCAGGGGGGCCATCAGGTGAGAAATTGGGGATCAACAGAGGTGAGGCTTAGAACCTCACCCCCCCGTTCTGAGAGAAATCTTCTGCATACGTGGATGTTTTATTGCCCTGGTCTAGCTTGGATTAACACATAGTCTACAGGCACACACCTGATCATCTACATGTGCTCTCTTACAACACTAAACTATGTTTTCTACCTTTATCTTGTATCTACCTACCACTTCAGCATTTTATTAAAAATAATAATAATAAAGAGAGAAATGTGGTATCCACATATAAATCAAGTATAAAAACCAAATGAGTATTCATATTTGAACTGACTGTTTATAGTTCATAATGCATGAGCAAAACCGAAAGTTTCTGTGATGACTGCCCTTGTACTGTTCACTATGTAACTTATTCATTATGTAAGAATTTGTTCTACATGTAAAAACTTGTTTGTTATGCCTCAGAAGATTGGAGACTGACAAAAATTAGGCTTGGGGTGGAATAATGATTGTGCATTGAGCATTGACTCCCCTATACAGAATTTTATTGTCGTTAACAACCATTTGATCAATAAATATGAGAGATGCCCTCACAAAAAAAAAAAAAAAAGGACAGACTTCCAATGGTAAAATAAATTAGTAACCGGGATGTAAGGTATAGCATAAGGAATATAGTCAAGATATTGTAACAGCCTGGTAGGGTGATAGCTGGAACCTAGAATTATGTATATAAATGTTCTACCACTGTGTTGTACACTTGAAACTCATGTAATGTAATACTGTGTGTCAACTACCCTTCAATAAAAAATAATTATTAAAAAAAAAAAAAAAAAAAAAAAAAAAAAAAAAACATAAAAAAAAAAAAAAAAAAAAAAAATTTATTACTGAATTATTTTTATATTAAAAATATTCTACCATGTAAAAATAGTCTTTCATCTTAAAATAAAATAACAGAGCAGTGAGACAGACAGACAGAGAAGGAGAGACAGAGAAAGAAATCGAGATTGAGAAAGTGAGAGTGAGAAAGAAGCAAATAATCTGGATAAAAGCCTTCAAAGTAAAATAAAAAAAAATATGGAGGAAAACTAGATTTAGTAAGTAGTATTTCTGAAAAGAGAAAAATAAGCTCTGAGAATATTCTGCTTTTTAAAATAAAGTTGCATAAAGCCCAGATTCTTTGGGCTGGTGTGGGAAACATGAATGAATAATAAAATAAATAACTGGATAACCAAGAAAGGCCATGATCTAAATTCTGCCAGGCACACATAAGGGATCTAACATTTGTAAAATGATACAAGTATCCTGTGATCTGCCTGGCTGATGTTGGACAACTTCGTGTTTAGGGCCCTATGACTACCTCCCACACCAATACAATTATAACTTTGCAATAAAAAGAGGTATATAATAAATCCAAGGCTCTTTCCTCCGGCTCACAAAGGTGCATGTAAATTGTTGAAGGTCAGTTTTATGGGTTCGCTTGCTATCTATCATGGTCATGACTACACATAAAAACTGTCCTGTAGACAATAAATATGTCTCAGGCAAGGCCTTACACTTTTCCAAAATCTGTAGTCACTGAAATGAAGCTGTGACTACAAATGTGTGGTGGATTGAAATGTCTATAGTAGGAAACATTTAGAAAGTCACTCACATAATGTTCACTCTAAACAAATTTCCCTGTGTGTGTGGTCCTGGTGGTTGCATGGAAGCATGGGAGTCTCTCTCATTGATAAGTCTCTAATATGTCCATATTCAGCAATTTCATGTGCCAGCATTCCCCTTTTAGTATCAAATTAAGGCGTTCCATAAAATCAACTGACATACGTAAACCATGATGTAATACCATTTACAGTGCCTCAATAAAATACCATCTATCTATCACTATTGAACAGAATAGAGACATTTTATGAGCAATAAATATTGACAGTGAGATCATAATATTATTGAGCTACTTAGGCATTCCAATCTCTTTGGCATAGGAAAATATTCTTCAAATGCTCTAATAAACAAAAGGTGCAAGAGGCAGAAGAAAATATGGAGCCATTGTATTGCTTTAATTCAAAATGAAGCTGTATTTCTAAATAGATCAAAAAATTAGCAATGGCCTTAGAAATCTAAAAATGCTTGTAACGATAATGAATGAAGTCACAGACGAAGTTAGTGATAGTCTCTGGTTATTTCCTAGCCTCTATAGGTTAGAATACATTTGTCTAACCTATAGAGGTTGAATAATTGAAATAAATTATTAAATTGTTTAAAAGTGAAAAGGTCTCTACCCTCCCGGATAGGAGATACTACCAAATATATGATAATAACACTTCATCAATGTCCTGAACATAACATCTTCCAGCAGAGTAAACAAAATCTATGATTTTGGAATGGGAATTTTTTTCCCTTACATTGAAGTAAAGGAGATGGGAAGAGATGAAGCCAGGCTACTATTTATCAAGGTTTTTATAGGCATCTTAGGGCTATAGTTCCTTTCATCCTGGAAATGGCCTTGCAAGGTAAGTATCATGATACCCCTTTTACGTATGAAGAAACAAAGGCTTAAAGAGATTAAATAACTTGTAGACTATGCCAGGATTTCAAATCAATGCCTGAAGACTACAACACTACACTCCTCTTTATTGAGCGATGTGTGTTAAACAGCACTCTAAAATCATTAAGAACATAACATATGCCTAGTTTTTAATTTAGCAAGGGATACCTTGGTCATTTGCAAAGATTTGTCATCAACATAAAGCCTCCACCAAATACATAATAAGATTTCAATTAAGCTATCTTTACTTTCACTTTTCCTCCAGGGAGATCAATAATCCATTCCTCATTTAAGAACTGAAGTTACTAACATAGATCACACACCTCAGTAGTCTGGTTTAGTAGTTTGGACCTAAGCAAAGGAAGATTGATAACAGGCCCCTTGATAGAAGTAGAAAAAAAATTTTTAAAGACCTGAATTAGCCTCGGTTTTATTGGATCAACCATAGTAAGACCTTTACTACAGTATTTTATCATCTTAAGGAATGAGAGTTGTAGTAGGTTTTCATCTTAAGAATTTTATGACTACCACAGAACAACTGTTGGGCCACCCATAATTATGAAAGGAACATTGAAAATAATTTCTAACCCTATGATTTAAAGAATATATGGCAGTAACCCACTATTTCTAATCTATGAAATGTAATAATCACAGGGTAGCAAGAGAAAAATCCACAACTGATACATTATAGCTGAAGGGAAGATGCTTTTACTGGGCAGACGTTCGATTTGGCAGTTGTGAAATGCCCGTATCATTGGATACATTCCAAAGCTCTCCCACAGGTCCCAAAGGCAGCCTTGGTCCTATCTTTCTTTTTTTCCAACACCCATTCTTCCCTGACTGCCTCATGCTTTAATATGAGTCCCCCTAGCACGAATCATGCTAAAGGTATGTGATCTCCTGGCTATCTTACTCAGTGTTCACCACTGAAGACTGCACCAAAAGCCGACAACGTGTCTTGTGTTCATAAATATGTCTTTCGAAGCATCTCGAGGAATTTTCATTGTTTGAAACATGAACAGAGCCCCCATTATCTTGGTGCAAATAAAAGTAGTTCTTAAAATATGTTTTCTTTACTGAACATTATGAAAGGGCCCCTGACCTTCAACTTGAGGAGTGCATCACTTAAAAAAAAAAAGGATAAGATTCCACAGCAAACCATGAAAACCAGAAAGGAGGGAGATAAACTTGGCAAAGAGCATCAAGATTTACTTATAAATAAGTCTCTTCTCCTTTTGAGATAATCAGAAATAAACTACCAACAATAATACTTTGAGACTAAACAAATTGGTGGTATGGAAAAAATTAACAGGAATATTAAAATGGAACATATTCATTATTAAATAGTAAAATTAAAATAGCAATATTCCCAATATGACCTAGCGTCTTTATAAGTCAAGTTACAATTTATTCTTTAAGAACGTAGGGCTAACTAATACAGAAGTCAAGTTATACTTTGTTCTTTAAGAACATAGGGCTAACTAATACAGAAGTCAAGAGTTATACTTTATTCTTTAAGAACATAGGGCTAATAAATTAGTATTTATTTATAGCCACACAGTATGAAAACAGTACATATATGAAAAGTAAAGTCAAATTCTTAATTTTGAAAACAGACATAAAGAGTTAAAAGTAATGACACAGTATGGTCATTTGTGAATACTTAAGTCCATGAACATAAATTTCCAGCATCCCATGTAACATGTTTAAGAATAACTTTAATTAGAAAGCAAACAGTCCTAAACTCTCACTTCAGGGCTGAACATCTGAAGTCAGCTGAGAGGCTAAAATAATCAGGTGAATATAGACACTGTAATTTTCAGAGAACCTCGCAGTCCTTCTAGGCCTGGGACTGACTTCACAACTTCTTGGCAATGCTGAAATAAGCCCAGAAAAATCAAAGCAAAGGATTATTATCCACAGAATCCAAACCCTCGACTGTAACAGAGGTCAGTTTGTTTACAAAACAAACAAAATACTCCATTTGTGTGTTGCAGTGCAAGTTGAAATCCTGTTATTACACGTAATACAGGAGCAAGTTTTTGAAACATTTCCTCAACAGAATCTGCTGCTGATATGCAGCTGTACTTAGGTTTACCAGTGGTTGTCACTCCTTCAGGATTAGGACTGATTTTTGAATTGCTAGCTCCGAAGAGATGTGTATCAAATAGGACTGCCTTTGGTACCATGCATTAATTTAAAAAAAAACACATAATTGTGGTATGCGACATAGAAACACAAAGGTTACTTGGGAAACAGACTGTCTTTATTTTATGAATTATGAAGCTTCTATGGAAATCTGGATCACAACGTAAAGTAGTTATTTATTTAATGGGAAGGAGGCCAACGGCAAAGCCACTTGGAATTTCCAGTCTATTTATTCCCCAATGATATGCCTTCATATGTTTGATTTAAGACCTTATTTGAACATTATGGGGAAAATTATAAGAGCCAAATGCTGTTTCTTAGGAGATATGCCATGTAGCAGGAAAATGCCATCTTGTGATCTCAATGCTACTAATCTCTGAAAACTTGCTGTCACTATAGACAAATCTTCCTTTGGTCATTTGTAAGAAGGCCTGCTCCTGACTCTCTCCAATTTGTGAGTCACACTATAACCTAAGCAGTCATTTTCAAATCATAAATATCATCTCCTCCAGCACCTCTTGCTCAAAAAAAAACGAAAAAAAACCTGTCTTCCCATCACTCTGAAAATAAAGGCAAAATCTTTGACATCTCTGAAGTGGTTTGGTCATTTCCCTGTTCTCTTGTTCTGTAATTCAGCCACACTCAGTCACTGAGCCTCTCATATGTACCAGGGACAATTCACAGGCTGTCATTTCTGCCTCAACATTCTTCTTTCTTTTTTGACTAATTAACTCCTATTCAACCTCAAGTTAGTTCTTCAGAGAGTGCTTTCCTCCTCTTATAGAACTGATCTTCTATGTGAAACGACAGGCAAGTAAAAAGAGAGAGAGGTGGAAAGAGAAAGGACAGAAGGAAAGAGAGGGAGAAAGGGAGGGAGGCAGGAGTGGCTGGAAGGGAAACAAACAAGGGTTGAGGGAGGGAGTTTAAAGTAATACCTGGGCATTGTCTACAGGGTTAACCTATAGGTTTCTCCATTCTGCTAATCTTATAAGAAAAAGTGTGATGTTAACTGGTGTAATACAACCTCTAAATTCCCCAGAAATATGTGTTTTCTTTATATAAAACTTATCCAAACACATGAAAAGTCTTTTAATTTTTTCTGAAGATTGCCTTAACAAGTCACACATTCCTCATCAATCAGCAATTGGAAAGGAAAGTTGGTGTTTTATCTCTGTGGGCAGCCCGTACAAGTTTTGAAGTACTTCTTGACCCACCAGGAGGGATTCCTATCTATACTGTCACAGCTTTCACCAAAACCTATAAACATCTTCTCTCTTGAGATTGTCTTTTTGGGGCCAGTCTGATTAGGCTATGTTTATAAGGTACATGATAGGCAAGACAAATATTATGCTTATGGTCTTTACTCCAGTGGTACTTAAGGAAAGCAGTTTCAGGTTACTTGGATTTCATACGAGGGTCTTTTATGTGATTATGTTTGTGTAATATGAATGTCGAGAAATATATTCAAAGCTAACTTATCCCTCCTAAATATGAATCAGATTTGTTAATTCTACACATTCTTCAATTTCTGGAGCATTACAAGAACTTGTGATTAAAAAAAGCTATGGCTCTGAATACTGATGCAGTGATACAGACATCCCTTCCCTCCAGATGCACAAACAAATCTTCCACCATTGGGATTTTAGCTACATCCTATCCTTCTTACAGTCACAACTACTTACTGCCACTGATGATCGCCCTTATTTTCTAGTTTCTTCCATAACTCCAATAAACGTGCAATAATAAGTTAGAATTATGCCCAGCAGAGTAGGTACACCTAGTGAACCCAATCACATCATCTAGCGGGCACAATTATGTAACAGAAGTGTGAAGTGTATAATCACTACATATAAGTCAACAGGAATTTGTCAATGTGTCATCTTTTCTATTCCACAAGAAAGAAGAACAAAATAATTATGTATGCAAGAATGCACTCTTTCTAATAGCATCAGGGAAAATAGTAGCATGTTGGAAGAAACATTTAAACACTTCCATTAGCTTTTTAAAACATGGGAACAGTGATTGCCTTTAAAAGGCAGTAATCATACAATAAAATTCAAAAACCAATAGGGCTCAAATTTGTCACAGTCACATCTGACCTTCTATGTTACTATTCTGTGAGGAAACCAAATGTTTTCTAACAGTGAATGTTTTCTAAAAGTGATTCAATCCTGAACTTCTGATAGGAGTTCTAGAGACATTCAAAAATTTGGCTTTTAAATATTCATATAATTGTGGAATAATATTAACATATAAAACAAGGCATTCCTTTTGTAAACAATTTATTCTTTGTCATAATTACATTGTATAGGATTCAAATTTGATTTTGAAACTATCAACAGGAACAGTAATTTATTTGGACATTTTTAATGGACCACTATAGCAGCAGCAAAGTTCTTTGGAATTTTATTTTTATGTAAACTATTAATACCTTAAGTACTTTTATTTGGGTATCTTTAGCAAGAGTTTGGAAAACAGGTTGGTAGTACATACTCTGCATATTTTTGTCAAAACAAAAGGTTCCCCTGCTTCAAAAATGATTGTCAAAGTATTTTCCCTTTCAGAGATGGTATGGGCTGAACTGTGCCCCTCCTGTCCCCTAAAATATGTTGAAATTCTAATGCTTCAAAACCTCAAAGTTGTACCTAGTTTGAAGTAGGGTCATTATGCCAAGATGAGGACATTCTGCAGGATGATGCATCTCTAACACAACACGACGGTGTTCTTATAAGAAGATGGCCATGGAATGACAGACACACACAGGGCAAGGCCGTGTTGTGACAAAGCCAAGATTGGAGTGGTGCCTCTACAAGCCAAAGACCCCCAAGACTGTCAAACCATCAGAAGCTGGAAGAGGCAAGAAGGATTCCTCTACAGGTTCCACAGCGAGCATGGCCCTGCTGACACCTTGATTTCACACCACTAGCCTCCAGATCTATGAAAAAATAAACTTCTGGGTTGTTTTTTTAGCCGTCCAGTTTGAAGTCCTGTGTTACAGCAGCCCTAGAATTAACATAAGATGGAAATTAGGCACATATAAAGTGTGGCCCAGTTTATTCGACCTGGCATACCAACCTTCTTAACTGCTATTTCAATTGCTCATATCACCAAAACCCAGAAGTTTGGGCTACATATCAAAATTTCATTAAACCTATTGAGCAACAATCCGGAAATTGAAATAAAATTTCATATAAATTGGTAAACACCATCGTATTTGAACACTAGTCAAACTTGTTAGGCTTACCTACTGCCTGCACTTGTGTCTTACATATTGTAGAGCTCAGTATCTGGTACAGCATCTTGCATTTACTAGTGTCTCAATAAATGGTTACTGGTTGCTATGGATTGAATTGTGTCCCCCAAAACTCATATATTGAAGCTTTAACCCACAAGGTGACTGTATCTGGAAATAGGATTTTTAAGAACAAATTAAGGTTAAACGAGGACACCAGGGGAGGGTCCTAATATGATCAGACTGGGATCCTTCTAAGAAGAGAGACGGGAGCTCTCTCTTTCTCTCTCTCTCCATGCACATGCACAGACCAGGCTGTCTGCAAGCCAAGAAGAGGATCCTCACCAGAACCTGGCCCCGCTGACATTCTGATCTCAGACTTCCAGCCTCCAGAACCATGAGAAGATAAATTTCTGTTGTTTAAGCCCCCAGTCCATGCTATTTTGCTGTGACAGCCCGAACTACAAATGACCTAAGCACTACATATGTTATGGCAAAAGATCCAGAATGGACATATGTGGCAGAGTATCATACTTTCATGAGGCTAATCCACTAAGGATTATTAGATTTCGGTAAAGATTATGAGAGTCTGGTATTACTGGTTTCATAGGATAGTATCAGCTTTTGTGAAGTTATAAGAAAGTCTCCCACAGCTTCTTTACAGCATGTGCCAGACTGCAATCATCCTGTGAATTACAATATGTTTGTTGACATGATAGCTTGATTTTTAATCATATTTAAGAAATTGATAGGCATACTTTGGTCATAAATCTCTTCTTTTTCAAATATTTCATCTAAACATATTCATAGATATATGAACTAAAAATCAAAGTGGCAGTTTTTCTTCATAAACTGGGCTCATCTTCTTGCTCTGTTTTCACTTTATTTGGTGAATGTTTCTTCCTGAGTAGATTTGCTCACCTGGCTCTGACCTCAAGTAAATTAAAAAAAAAAAAGAAAGAAAGAAAGAAAAAGCTGGGTGTTGGGTTGCTGAAAGAGCATAAAGCAGCTAACTGAATTTGTGAGTATGTGGGTGGCATCCATTTAGAAACAAAATGTGTCATGTTACTTGGTATACAGGCTATTAACTTTGAAACTCTGTAATTACATTTCAGCTTCAGAATATAGAGTTATTATAATAATCATATAAATAAGGTAATTTATACAACATTTGATGGCAAAGTTATCTCCAAAATTCCTTCGGTGCTATTGGCTGAGCTGTCTTGTGTCCCCACCAAATTCATATGTTGAAATTCTAATTCCCATTACCTCAGAATGTGACTGTATTTGGAAATAGGGCATTTAAGGTAGTTAGGATAAAATGAGGTCATATGGGTGGACTCAGTCCAGTAAGACTGGTGTCCTTTATTAGGGATACACAGAGGAAAGGCCGCGTGAAGCCATCAGAAGACAGACATCTACTCACCAAGGACAGGGGCCTCCAAAGAAACCAACCCTGCTGACATCTTGATCCCAGACATCTAGTCTCCAGAACTGTCAGCCAGTAAATTTTGTTTAAAGCATCCAGTCTGTGGGACCCATTTATGCAAGGCTCTAACTGTAAGTTTCCTTCAGAGCCCATCAGTCTGTTAGAAATGCAGAATCTCAGGATACCTGAGATTCAGATCTACTGAAACACTCACATCTCTCAAGACCCTCACTCAAAAATAACAGTGTCTGGGAAGGCTTCCTTGATTCTCCCATCCAGACTCATGGGCTTTCTCTGCAGCACTCCATATTTACTTCTAGAAAAGCAGGCCACACACTATGTTTGCGTTACACGTTAACATTCCCCTCCCCCCACCGGAGAGACCTTGCAGAACGAGGACTATATCCCATGTACCTTTGTAAACACAACACCGGGTTTTTAAAACCTGGGACACAACAAGTACTAAACAACTATCTCCCAAAGTCATGAAACTAAAAAATAAAGGAGTTGTTTAAAGATCCTTTAAAGCAATAAAATTCTATAATGACATAATTCTAATTATGGTTGTTCATGATTGAACTCAGGCTGTATCTTCGTTAAATATGGATTCTGTTTCAGTCAGTGTAGGGATCCTGAGACTCTATATTCCTAAGAAGTGGTGCTGAGGCTGGGACACTTGAAATCACAAGGCCTTAAAGTTCAACATAAATCCAAGAACCAACTCTGGTTTTCCCCCAAATCCCAAAATCTTACAAGCCTGTAACACCTTAAAAGTAACAGAGGGCATTGAAAGAGACATCTGGCCTGGGTGGCCCACTTTTAATGAGCCTTAATCATTGGTTCAGCTTGAGTTTATAAGTTCCACCCTGGAACTTAAAAAAAGTTCCTATTATTACTTGAAACGCTACACACTTTTCATTTTCCTATCTCCATTTTAATTTATCTCACTGTTAATCGCTATTCTCACTGTTTTTAACAAGACTCGAAATTAAAACTTCAAAAATAAATTTAAATAAAAAATAGAAGAAACTAGCCAGCTAGTCCCTGGATTTAGTAAGACAAAAACTTTTTAAACCGATGAAAATTTATGCTAAACAAACATATGCTAAACTACGTGTCTTCTATCCACAACAGGTTTGAACATTTATCTGCATGAAATGATTTTCCTGTATTTCCTTCATATTAGAAAGTAACAGGCAGCAGTGTGAATGAATACAAATCTTCATTTTATGTCCTTATTTTTTCCTGCTTTTCTGTGGTTTTAACATGTGCATCAAGTTTCATTAGCATTAGATATAAGGTTTGTGATGGTTAGTATGTTAATGTTGAATGTTTTGAGGGGCAAACAATTAAAACTGTAAGACCTGAATGAGAAGGCTTTCAAGAGGAAGAATTTATCACTATAAAAAAGGCACAATGTCAATTCAGTTAACTGTATTATCAAAGTCTGAAATTGAATTAAAAAAACAGCACCATCATCTCAGTTTCCTGGAAGTATATAATTAATGTATCAGGAAATATTTGATAGCTGTAAAGATATCAAAAAAATATATATGTGTGTGTATATATATATATATATGGTTTACATATATATGAATATACTTTACATCCATGTAGGGATCATCTATTTCACAAATATTTATTGAGCACTTAGGCTAAGCAGATTGATAAAAATATGTCTATACATTAACACTTACTCAAAATGTAGGCCTTGATTATTTTACGTGCTATTTTATCTGCAAGGAAGCTGCTGTGGTTATAAGCTCCCACTATTGTTAGGACAGCTTTCTTAAAAACCCTTTGGGCACTTCACCACATCAGTTTGTCCTTTAGACAGCTGGGAAATATGTTTTATGTAACATATCTACATCAACTGAGGGACATGAAATTCTACAAGCTGCGTCTATTTTCATAAAGTTACAAAATCAATTTAATCTCAGTAAGGACATGGGAATCCTATCACCTAACCACCTAGCACTCTGTATTTGAAAATTGAGTTACACAACCCTTATTCCTACTGATCTGACACTGAGTAAATCACTACTCTAGTTTTTACACATGAAACATGCTGCTTGGAGAGCAAAAATCTCTCTTGTCAAATAACTATCTACACCTGAATGGACATACGATTGCAATTAAAATTAAACATTCATGGCATATTCATCAGGTGACCTTTTTCATCAGCCCTCTCCTTTTATCAGTTTCTAAATATCTTTCAAAATATATTCATCCTCAAGGACTGTTTGTGAAGCTTGTCCTCTTCAAAGCATATAGACCTAATAAAACTGGCCACTTAGAAGTAACTGTGCTGAGGGCAACAAAAAATATTATTAATGTAACAAGAACCAAAGATTTTTTGCATTCTAAGTGGTAGATGTGCTCCTAAAGAATTGAAGTCAGAATGTAACAGCAAATTTCAGTGGTCTGTGTGTGTGTTTTCATTTGAGTGAGGTACATACATAAAAGAAGAGGTCAAAATTAGGTTTTAATGAGACATCGTAGAGTTTTACAATTGTTAAATTTGGTGTCGGTTGCTGCAGAAGGTTGTGATTGAAAATTTTCCTGTGGAAGAAATGTCACAGTATTTTGATAAGCGAGAGATGAACTTTTTTTTCCCCTTGTGCCATCAGCAAGACGAAAAGAACAAAATGCATCATTTATAACCCACAGCTCAACCATTATCTCCTGGTGAGACACTTGTTTTAAAACACACAAGGACTTTCCCCCCCTCTACAAAGTCTAGAGCTCTCTGTGAGGCTCCTTTTCCCTTAGAGCCATAAAAGAAAGTTGACACTTGTGTGGCCAAAGTTTCTAGGCAACCACATAAGGGCAGTCATACACCCTCTGGGTCACAGCCAGTTCTGAAGTACAGAGGAAGCATACAAACAGCATATGTCCCTTTGATTGCAGATATCATCTAAAACTGATGTGCAGAGAAAGTCCTGTTCTGCACCAAAGGCTTTGCAGACTCTTTTTCTGACTTTACCCACCAGGTAAAGAAAGAGTACCTTGCTCAAATTATTGGTTTGAACATTGCTTCATGCTAAAATTGAAGAGTCACTGTGTATGAGTATGTGTGTGTGTGTGTATGTGTAAGACACACAAGAATGTTTCGATGATTGTCAAAGTCATGTAAAATTAGATAAGGTAAAACAGGACAGAGTGATAAGTATAGTTAGACATCATTTACTTATATTTATTCACTTTGCAAATATTTTTGAGCACAGCTTTGGGCACTGGAAGTACCATTGAGAATCAAAATCCTTCTGCTCTTACAGGATTTATGGACATAAATACACACAGTTTTGATGGCCTTAATCTATCAAGGTTATATTTTGGTCAGCAATCTAATCTATTTTAGTAAACTTTCCAGCATTCACATAGTTACAATTCCCTGACGCCCCTCAATTATAAAATATAAGCACTTCACTATGCATTTGGGATCTTGATAGAGTTAACACTCATAGAGATGGTTAGAAGCTAACAATATTTCTACATCATTAATTTCTTTGACACTCACAGGAACTCTAGGCAGGTACAGCTCTAAATTGATGCATGGAAAAAATTAAGTGGAATAAATTTATTGGAATAAAGTAAATAAAGGGGACAGGTCTAGAACACAGACTGCTACACATGGTCCTCTTCCTTTCACTGCATTATGCTCCTGGTTGCTCCAACATCGTTATTCTGAGTTGATGTCAAGGCCACACACATATAACATACACACAAAAATAACTGATAATGAGTCAGTCAACTAGTTGATCATCTCCTCTATGTAATAAGTCAACTCAATTCCTGGGTTATTTACTGTCACAGCTCCTCTAAGGTTCACATCTGTAGAGAATTTTACAAACATAGTAGCCATCACCAGTGAGGAAGTAGGGAGGAGCAGTAATGTCTGATGCAATAGAGCAGAAATGAAATTACTCTTTCAGAGGATTTGCTTCGAAGCTCTGGTTGCTGTAATTGTTAAAGTCTGAAAAGGCATAACCTAAGTATCATTCCTGGGTCAGCCACTGCATGCTGTCATTCTCAGCACTGGTGACAAGGGGACACAAGATCAAGATAAGTAACATGGCGGCAGAATGCCAGAACAATATGGAATACAAGTCGAGTGGTTTGGAAACAGTGTGTCATGTTGTACACTGGATCTACCTTTCTACATCTCCCAACAGAGGCCAAGTTATAGCAAGTTCAGCCTCTGCCCCCCAGGGGATCGGTATAAAGGTAAAGCCTCACACAATCTGGATGTAGAAGAATCATAAGTATCCTTGTCCAAACTTGAAAATTTTCTTACCGGATAATCCTTTTCCAGGAATAGCACCTAGCAGTAATTGAACATTTAGTACACGCAAAGTACTCTACTGAGTTTTCATTTTATCACCCCAAAACATGAATCCTATAAGTAATTTTATCCCCATTTAAAATGAAAAAACTAAGATTAAACTAATTTGCTCCAAGTCAGAGTAAGGGCTAAAGTAAGAACTACACCTAGTATTTAATTCTGTAAGAGCATTGTGCTCCATTTCTACTTGTAATATTTACTGAGTGCCTAATGTATGGCAGCCCCTGAGCTATATAAAAAGACAAGGCAACTTGAGGATTAAGAGGACATGCTTTGCAGTAGGACTGAGTCATTTATTTCTGCAAAAATTTCAAATTCCAAGAGTGCATAAGCAATGAGGGAAGATGAAAATTGCAATTTCAAAATGAAATTAATATTTGAACTCAACACATAAATATAGTTTAAGTACCATTTCCCAACATAAGAATATGAACTCCACTGATCTGTAAAACACAATATTTTTATTTTCCAAGATGTATTATGTTCCTAGTAGGAAGTAGCAAACATTCAGTTTACTTATGTGTGAAAAGTCAAAAGGTGTTGCTTTCTGAAACACTGTGCCTCACTTTTCCTTTTGAGTTTTTATGTAGGTAATGCCTGAATATAGTCACATAAAAAAAATCATTCACCCATGCTATTGGCTAGGAAGAATTAATATTGTCAAAATGGCCATCCTGGCTAAAGCAATCTACAGTTTCAATGTAATCCCTATCAAAATACCTACAGCATTCTTCAATGAGCTAGAGCAAATAGTTCTAAACTTCATATGGAATGACAAAAGACCCTGAATAGCCAAAGCAATCCTGAGAAGGAAGAATAAAGCAGGTGGAATTATGCTCCCTGACTTCAAGCTTTACTACAAAGCCACAGTAATCAAGACAATTTGGTACTGGCACAAAAACAGACCTATAGACAAGTGGAACAGACTAGAGAGTTCAGACATAAACTCAAGCATATATGGTCAATTAATGAACGATAAAGGAGCCATGGATATACAATGGGGAAACGACAGCCTCTTCAACAGCTGGTGTTGGCAAAACTGGACAGCTACATGTAAGAGAATGAAACTGGATTACTGTCTAATCCCGTATACAAAAGTAAACTCAAAATGGATCAAAGACCTGAATGTAAGTCATGAAACCATAAAACTCTTAGAAGAAAATATAGGCAAAAATCTCTTGGACATAAACATGAGCAACTTCTTCATGAACATATCTCCCTGGGCAAGGGAAACAAAAGCAAAAATGAACAAGTGGGACTATATCAAATTTTAAATCTTCTGTACAGCAAAGGATACCATCAGTAGAACAAAAAGACATCCTACAATATGGAAGAATATACTCATAAATGACATATCTGATAAGGGGTTGACATCCAAATTATATAAATAGCTCACACACCTCAACAAACAAAAAGCAAATAAGCCAATTAAAAAATGGGCAGGGTTGCTGAACAGACACTTCTCCAAAGAAGAAATTCAGATGGCCAATAGACACATGAACAGATGCTCCACATCACTAATTATCAGGGAAATAAATGCAAATTAAAACCACAATGAGATATCACCTCACACCTGTTAGGATGGCCAACACTGAAAAGACAAACAACAACAAATGTTAGCGACAATGTGGAGAAAGGGGAACCCTCCTACACTGCTGGTGAGAATGTAAACTAGTTCAACCATTGTGGAAAACAGTATGGAGATTCCTCAAAAAACTAAAAATAGAAATACCATTTGACCCAGGAATTCCACTTCTAGGAATTTACCCTAAGAATGTAGCAGCAGCCCAGTTTGAAAAAGACATATGCACCCCTATGTTTATCGCAGCACTATTTACAATAGCCAAGAAATGGAAGCAAACTAAGTGTCCATCAGTAAATGAACGGATAAAGAAGATGTGGTACATATACACCATGGAATATTATTCAGCCATAAGAAGAAAACAAATCCTACCATTTGCAACAACATGGATGGGGCTAGAGGGCATTATGCTCAGTGAAATAAGTCAGGTGGATAAAGACAAGTACCAAATGATTTCACTTATCTGTGAAGTATAAAAACAAAGAAAAAACTGAAGGAACAAAATAGCAGCAGACTCACTGAGCCAAAGAATGGACTAACAGTTACCAAGGGGAAGGGACTGGGGAGGATGGGTGGGAAGAGAGGGATAGGGGGAAAATGGGGCATTACGATTAGCACACATAATGTAGAGGGGGACAGAGGAAAGACAGTATATACAAAGAAGACAAGTATGCTTATGGACAATGACTGTAATGGAGTATGTGGGGGGGGTACTTGATAGTGGGGGGAGTCTAGTAACCATAATGTTGTTCAAGTAGTTGTACATTAATGATATTAAAATAAAAAAATTAAAATTAAAAAAATCATTCAAAACATATTTTTCCCAAGTTTCTTTTCAAGCTTCCCATACTACAATTCTCTAACTAGCACTGTTAACAATTTGATATCTCATATTATTTTTGTATATTTTCAAATGGCAAGCCAATTAACCAAACAACATTTATTAAATAGCCCATTGTAGATTGTTATTTTCTTATGCATTTATCAAACACCAAATACTCATATACGTCTGAAGTAATTTCTGGATGGTTCTGCATACCTCTTTGTCTTTTCTTCCACTAATATAACATAGTGATCTAGTTATCATACTTATATAATAGGTATTAATTATACCTATTATTGTCTACCTACTATTGTTTGTAGAGGGCAAGTTCTTATTATCTGAAAGTTACACTTAATACATTATTCTTCTAATGGTAATGCTTACATTTTTTATGTTCACATTTTATTTTACAATTTTCCATTAATTCAAGGATTTAAATGCAGTTTATTTTATATTTATATAATTTCTTAAAGTCATTAATTACATACTGTGTTATTGGCTCATTACCACCAAACTACCCCCAGCCTTTTAACGTATCCCTCTGAGCTCAGAGTTTCACTGAAATGTTCTTACCCTTCAGAGTAGATTTTTCTCGAAAGTATCTGGAGCTGTACATTTTGTTTTTTGCTTTAATGAGTTCAGTTCTACATACTTTCTATTTTCTAGAAATTCCTCATAGTTTCTGAGTTAACTAACGGCCCTTCTTCTTGTTTTTCATATCATTTTGTGTGTGTGTGTGTGTGTGTGTGTGTGTGTGTGTGTGTGTGTGTATACATCTCCTCCTGACATCTTATGGGATTTGAGACAGCAGGGCTTGTGGGCACATATGCTCAGTCTATCAGCTTGAATCCTGATCCTGTTAGTAATATCAATTTTAACACATATGTAAGTTGTTCATGATCACTTTAGCACAGTAATTTCCCCAGTCTGCTGAACATTCAAAGTCTTTAGCAATGTCTTATATATCTCTATTATCAGCTATCTCAACACTTTATGGCTCCAGTCACCCCCAAGTATCTCCTACCCTCTGAAATTGTCCATACATCTTTTCTCAAATTGTTATCTAAACATGTACACTCTCTGAATATAGTAAAATATCTCCCTATCAATTTTCTATACTCCACCTAAAAACCTTAAGTACACCTTAAAAACTACCTATTCAAAAACAGCTTTCCCATGCCCTTCCCACCCAAAAATAATCTCTCTCCACTCCTGGCACATCATGGAACACTTTGTTCCTCTATGACAATGCTTATCACACTGGACCATCTGCTACTATACATGTTTCTATCTTCCTAACTAGATCAATGCTGCTAGAGAATAGGGACTATGTCATATAAACTTACCTACTTAGGTGTGTAGCCTCACAATGAATATGTTAATTAGGTTGAATTAAGTTATATACTTTTTGCTTAAATAGTGTTATAAATGGTATCATTTGATCTGCAACAAAATGATGATTTGGTTCTATTTTTCCAAAGTGCACTTTCATATCTCATTGATATAATAAGGATTTGACCTGCATGTTTGAGCATGTGAAAGCTGATACCCAACTATGATATTAAATGCCTTCATGATCCCTTATACTTTGCATCCTCCTGTCAGTTTAAGTGCCTTCTCTGTTTAGACACGTTTCTACCTTTATTATTATTTATTGGTATTAAGAGAGGAATTGTCTTTATTTTGCTTTGAAATGTTTGTCTTAAACATTTAGGCTTAAACATGTGTTAAATTCATATTTTAACATTAAAATTTATCTACCTTTTTTATTTTTCTTCATCAATTTTCTTTATTTCCTTTTGGAATAGACTCTTCTACAATAACAGGTTATTTGTGTTCTTAAAAACATAGCCTACCAAAGACTTCATGTTATAAAAACAAATGTTTTAATTAGAAAAGGAGAGTTAGAAACTAGAGAATTGTAGGCTAGCACAAAGTAATTTTTTCCTGCAGGAATTTCATTAACAAAGATGTTTTATAGTTATGTACCTAATAGTTATTACAAGATGCTAGGTTAACCAAAGTGTTTGAAATCACATCTACACATGTCTGAGCAAATCCTGAAGAACACATAAAAGGAAACCAAAATCTAGGCCATCAATAGGTAGTTCAACATACTTAAAACCAACAATGAGAAACCAAATCAAATCAATGAAGAGCTCAAGCCACGCAGTCAAGTTTCCCTATGATCATGAGAAAACTTTTTCTTTTATTATGTTTGTGAGTTCCAAGCCCAATTTCACTATAACTAAAAAAGATCTGCATAATCTCAGTGTGTTCCCTAATTTATTATGTTACCTCCCATCTGTCTTATGCAACTCATAAAGCAAACAAGTATAAAGAAATAGAGGATCAGGAGAACGCCGATAAACACTTGTCCACTCACTAATATTCCTTAGTGTCCTGAAGTGTTTTCATAACTGTCATCAGGCATATCACAAAATAATCCACGACTTCCCTTAAGATTGTGATCTATTTCAATCTCAAAACAACCCAGCACTTTCCATGTTCTAAAAATGCAGAAATCAAAAACAGTTTAGGGAATGCCACATCACCATATGAATTTAGCACATATTTTTTAATGTATGCAATGTTCAGCTAGGCTTTTCCTTCATAACAATACATTTCAAAAAGCTTGTTGCCACTGAAAACACCTTCTTTCAAGCCAACTCTGCCTGTTTTTTCTTTCTGCTTATAGCACTTACGTGGTTGTAATAACACAAAAGAATCCGTATGATTTCGGTGCATGACTCATTGCTAGCAAATCAACACACACATTCTCAATTTTTCATGCATGAGAGATGTGTAAAACTATAAAAATGTTTGGACATCTGAGAACACTGAATCAACAGAGAGTAAGCATTTTATCCAATCTACAAGTGAAATTAAACTTTAATTTGAATAAATAAACTGTACCATGAAAGAGGAGTTGCTATCCATCTGAGCTAAAAAGATGAAGTGTAACTGTATCTATGTTAATAGATCCGCAAGCACAAGGCAATTGCAGCAGAGGTTCCTGTGTGAACATGCTGATGATTCACCGGTGTGTAGGCATAGTTTGTAAGACACAGATGGAAAGAGTGACAAATAGATGAATCTATCAGTTACAGTTGTAGTCTGCCCCGTTTCAAAGATTGCATTTATTTTTCCAAATCCTTAGATAGCTAAAAAAAGAGGTGTCTATGAGATGACAAAGATGGTATCAATATTCCAAGTGCCTCTGGCTGAATTAACTGAGATAAAATCAACTTGGTTCCAAAATTTTGAGGGAAAATATTTCATCAATGATTTTGTTATTGTCCTTGTTATGGTAATAGAGTAAATATTGGCTAATTCCTAAAGAGGGACAAATAATGATCAAAGTTATGAAGAATGATTGTGTTTTTTATGTCATCAAGTTGTCAAGGAGAATTACTTTACAGAGTTAACAAAGAGCATCCTGATTATATTTAACACTACTGAGTGAGGATTCCTTTTGCCAAAGAATTCATTCGAAATTAGTGGTCTCAATCAAAACATTTTGTTACAGACTCACCAACTGTTACCCTGGACAATGGCAGTGTGATCTAGCTTTATAAGCCTTACTTCTCACTTTGATTTAGTGCAAATATCAGAACATGCTTAAATACATGATGTGATTCTACTCTGTATTCTTTGTTCTGAAGGAAATTACTGAAGTATAGTGAGTGGCCCCACACCACCTGATTGAAAAACCAAAAGAAAAAATGCCAACAAATAATTGAACATTATTCCGAAATGAGTTGAAAATCCTCTTTATATGAATGACCCTGGACCAAAATAACCCAGTGGTTAGAGAAAGAACTCTAGAAGCAGAAGGTTTGCACTTAATGTTCCTACATTGCCACTTACTTATTGTGGGACCTCAGTTTCTTTTCCTGGAAAATGGGGATAAGTCATGCCTATTTCATTGGGTTTGGTGAGGATTACAAATAATACTCTGGAACAGTGCTGGGTACATAGTCAGCTTTCTATAAATTTTCACTATTGTATCTATCAATTGTATAATAACTGTATTAGACATACAACAGTAAACATTATTGTCAAAGGAGAAAAAAGAAATAATTAGTCAATAGCACTATTCCACATGCTATAAAATATTCATTTCACCTTTATAAATATTCAAATAAACAGCCACCTTAAGACAGCCTGAGCTATCTAAAAAAATACATGTTTCCCTAAATGGTGTTCAAATGCAACTAAGAATAGACCAAGTTTCTTAAAAATTAAAAATACAGGTGTTTTTTTAAAAACACCATTGTGTGGGGTTAATCTAAAAGTATGTTCAGACACAAGAACATCATTTTCAAATATTGTCCCCAAATATACTTATTCTCCACCACTGCTCACCTTCCCACTAATTAAGCACTTTTCAAGAGGAGAACAGCTGATGCATGGATTTCTTTCCCTAAATCACCTCTATTCCTATAATTTCTATTTGGTTTAAGAAAAACTGACTTCCATCTGTCTCAGAGGGGCATCACAGGGGACATGACTAAGCTTATTCATCCCATTCTCTCTTTGGTCATGACTGATTCAAGAAGTGGACATCCAATTTAAGCTAGAGCAATCAATGTTAATGTGAAGACTTTTGTAAAAAAAAAAGCCTCAACATGAGAGCTTCTTACCTCTGGGCTGTGTAGTGCTATATCATGAGGGACACTAGCCTAAGGATAAAACCAAAACCCAAGAAAGGGCAGAGCCAGCAGATAAGTAAAGAACAAGAGTCTGAGCTCTGAAGGCATCGTGATGTCTTTTTCTTATTTTTCCTATGAGGCTTTGCTATTTATTACAGAATATTTTTCTAAGTAAGACAAGAATGCAAGGGTGGGGGCTGAGGGTCTTAGCCTAGGAATCTAAAACACAACACAACAAAAAATTGGATAAAAAAATAAGATATGATTTTGAGTGGATGGATGTTCTCTAGGGCTTTTTATCTCACTCCTTGCCTCTCATAGGCTGGTTGTGAAGATCAAATGGGAAATTACATGCAAAGTATAAACACCGTGCCTGGCCCCAAGCACACGATAAACACTTGATCCTGTTTATACCTATCCCCTTGTCTTCCTGAAGAAGAAACAACAAGTAGTATCAACATTAAGCATTGCCAATACCACGAGCAAGATTTGCATGAAACAAAATTGAATTTATTAAAATTTTGTACCTTAAGATGTCTTCCTACTTACAAATTAGTAAATAGCTATATTTGGCACTAACAGTTCAACAGTTTTAGAAACTTTTGAAATGTTCTCACACTCCACAGTTTAGGGGATATTGTTTAGTGCCTAGACTCTCCCCTTCTCAGCACTTACTTTCCAGGCCTCTACAGTTTCCTGAGTTGCAGAAGATAATATTTTATCCTTTGTCCTTCAAATGTTCATTCAAATTAACACACCAGTAGCTTAATACATAATCTTACCCTCCTTACGTATACAACAGAGAGTGAGTTGAAGGGTTAACTGCAATGTACTCATCCATACGCATATTGACTGATGTAGAGCCTTCTATGTGAAGGCTCTGTATGAAGCTCTGGGGATACAAGAAACAAACAAAAGGGAAGTCGTAGTCTGTGTCTTACTAAGCTTTGAGTCTGGTAAGAAACACAAGTAATAAACATTCACACAGACAAAAACTGCAATTATGACAAGGGCTGTATAAGAAGAGCACCTGGTAGGCTGAGCACCCCTAACACAGAGATCCTGAGGAAGGCCAGGATAGGTTTCCTGGGGAGGTGACAGTTGAGTTGAGGTTGAGGAAAGGGGAGAGAGACCATGCTTCAGGCAGAGGGAATGGCATGTGGTGCGGTGAGGAAAAGCAATACATTGTTCCCAGTCACCAATGGAGCTGGATAAGACACTGGGGATCGTGAGAAATTCATGCCATCATGTATGCTAGGCCTCCACGTAGTGGTGCTGCACGTCGGACAGATACTAGAACATGTAGGTAGACAGGATTCATGAGTCAGAAACTATAATTCATCAGTTTGCAACCTATGAGAAAGCCAACAGCATCTTTGAAAGGCCTCCATGTTTTTCTAAGTGCTCTGCAACACAACTATCTGGCTTTTACCTACCTATCTCTCTAAAATCCCGGCTCCAGACCTACTTATTGCAAATCTGTATGGGTATAATCCAGAAATCTACATTTTTCACTAGTTTGCAAGATGATTCTTATGCAAAGTACAGACTAAGAGCTAATGATTAAAGCAGCATTACTCCCTGAAAGGAATTAGCTTTTCTTACTCTTAGAAAATATTTCAGATATGTCAATCTACACCTTAATGAAACGGAATACTAGCTCATTTAAAAATATACTAAATATTAATTTAAAATTCTATGATTTTTATAAATCATATTAAATCCTTTGTAAATGAAAATATAATTTTCAAAAAATACAGTTTCATAAATACTGATTCAAATACTTGAGGAAGGATGCAGACATACAGAAGAAATACACATATAACCTCCATTTTGCATAATACATTTAGCATGACATACAGGGATTCTGTCTGGAATAGATGTGCTTTGTATAAAGCAATTTGGAGACTCAAACAACAGAGTCTAATTTGCCTTATTGTACATTTTGGATGCTAACTATTGGATGTGATAATAAACATGAGATCAGAGAGAAAGAGCTTTTTTTCCCCCATGAACTTCTTATACAGACCTTAAAAAATAGGCATCGCTTTGGATCAGATACCCATTATCAATTTGGACACAGAGTGTCTGAGCCACTATTATCTGCAAATGATTCATGAGTGCAGGTGTTTCGCTACCTGAGGATTTTAGTGAAACCATAAATACAAGAAAAGACAGAAGCTGGAATTCATAAAAGGCCTTGAAAAACATCGAGGATAGAAAATTATGTCCAATCTGAAGAAAAATGTAATTTACCAAATCTGACTCATGTGCTTCTGTCCATAACCAAAAGGGCCTCTTTTTTATTTACCAGCTATTTTGCATGCTAGTCTTCCCATTCCATAACAGAAAGCATGGAAGCTAGTGAACTGCTGGAACTCACTCATTGTGAAAGCAGACTTCAGTATAAAATCAGGAATCAGAGTTAACACTTAAACCCAATGAGCATAAAAGTAACCTTGTAGAGATTCACAGTGCCATGATTTAGCTAGGGAAATGGAAACTATTTCTATATTTAAAAAGCAAAGAAAAACAAAGAAAAAATTTACAGCGTGCACACACACACATACATACGTTTTGGCATATGATACATGGGTTGATATAAAAATCTCTAAGTACTGTCTTCCCTATTAAAGTTCTTAGGCTAAGACCAACCCACAGCCATTTTAGAATAAACAACATTTCCTCTTTTGGCTTTACCATCTTACATCAAAGATACGACCATTTAATCAAGTAATTTACAGAAAAACAAACAATATACTCCTCTGACATTTGTAAAGTTAATCATGCATATTAAATCACTGAGAATTTTAAGAGCTTATTTTTCTTTTTCTGCATATCTTTTTGAAGCATATCCACCTTTCAACATAAATAAAACCTCTGCAGTCCTACCATTTATCAAAGACCACTTAAAAGCCACAGTAAAGGAGAAATTTATAACACATGATTGGTTATTGATTTTATGTGGAAATGAATAAATATTTAGTGATATAAAATGCAAAAACTGATTTTTTCATTATTACTACTATATCCACTATTCATAGAATGTTTTCCATGTGTCACGCATGGTACATAATGTTCTACAAAACAATACTGCAATTTAATCCTAACAATAAATCTGTCAGGTACTTATTAAAATTCCCATTTTGAGAAGAAGAAATTGAATGAGCTTACATAGGTCAAAGTTGAAATTTAAGTCCCTGACCAACTGATTTCAACATGCATGACCTCCATATGTAATATAAGTAAATGATATTATTTTCCAAAACAACCCAATAATTTAGCCTGGTATAGGATTCCCAATATCTTGAGATTGCTTCAAGAATATACAGTTATGGACTTTTGGGCACAATCTTCACCCACAAGGGCCACCCTAAGTGGCTTGCTGGCTTGTCTTACTGGTTGGTCTGCCTTGACCAAGTGATTCCTATCCTGAAGAGTATATGCAGCAGCAATAGCTATTGGTTTGGGGGACAATTTTGTGACTTAAAAGAAGGGCTTTTTCCTCTAAAAGAAATGACTAGCTTATACTGGGATGTTTGGCCTTCTGGTACTAGACTCTTACTCACTGAAATAACTTGTCCACTAAAATTCCAAAAAAGTAGGCATCATGTCAGCAGAATGAAGAGTTCAGAAGGTGTCTAAATTGAATCCTTCTGTCCATTTAACAAAGACAGTTCCTTAGCGTCAAAACAAAGCAGAGGTTCATGATCACTGCTGTAGTCATTTTGACTGGTTGTGGCCATAACTACCCCTAGGTAGAGAACTGAGAAATACTTGACCACCTCTCTAATACAGAAACAGGATTTTTTTTTAAATTGTCATTTCATTTTGATATCTGCCAAAATGCAAATTAGCCTGAAAGAGATAGTAACTAATACTTCATCAGTTATTTGCCTCTCAGGGTGTACAGGTTCATCAGAATCGTTCTGGAGAGATTTATTATAAATGACAACATGAAAAGATGTGAAGTTCCATATTTGGCAGATTGAGAAGCTAGTGACGTGGCAGCTGCTGAAGGGTGAGGGACAGGTGGAGAGCTGCAACAACAGATGCTTTTCCATACCAGTCTGGCCATAACCTGCCACTTCTGAAGACCCTTCTTACTCTGCAAGGAAACTTAACAGCTGGCCCAGGGACTGAGCTCTCGTGAGTGCTATCATCAGGCTTGAATCAAAGGGGTCCTGCACTGTCTGCAGCCCAGTTGTCTTAAATGCCAGGCAACCACCAATGAGACTGACCAGCAGAAACCCAAGCTCTCTAAAGCCAATACACAGATCTCTAATTTAAAGGTAAAATTTTTCAGGCAATGAACATATTTTTTGAGACTTTCTGACTCTTCCATCCTTGGAGACCTGCCTCAGAGCAAGAAGGTGTGGGCATTCTCATGTCTTCAGAGGGTAAGCCCAGCCCGCCACCACCCCTGGTGTCTGAGCCTTCAATCCTGTTCTTCCTGAGGGGCAACTTGACTATTATACTATCGTTGGAAAGGATAAGTTAAAGAATTGTTAACTCAAATAGTCAACATATTCTTGTTAGGGTGGTTTGCAACCTCTCCTGCAAAACAGTCAGAAAGTAATTCCAATCATCTTAAAGCATGTCATGGCACTTAGTTGGGGATGGACGGAGGTCAGGAGCAGAGAGAGAAAATACCTTTTATATATTTTTAACCATAATCAGTCACTTTATTTCCTGACTGAACAGTGTCTCCATCATTTCATTATAGTGAATTGTCTACAAGATTAGGTTTCAAAGTGAAGTAATATCTTGGAAATTAAAAAAATACACACAGCCCACTGCCCCAATATGCCTAAAGAAACCATTAACATGGGCACCAACAGTGTTCCCCAAAGAGGTGTTTCTGTTATTGTTGGATTTCTGAGAGTCAATTGTTCCAAATCATTCTATACCTAGACCTCAGATAGGAGTGAGATGATCAGGCTTCTCAACAGTCTCCAAGGCCACTATGTAAAGGCTGCAATTGTAGCTTCTTATGTGGTAAAGGAAAGAGTGTTAAGATTACCTATGTGGTTATCAACAGCTCAGCAGTAAATGATGGGGAAAGCTACAGAAGTTGAACTAAAACTGGTTGATTCAGTTACTGCTTTGGGACTAGAGGCCTATAAATAGAGGACTATTTATATACATAAGCATATACACATCTGGATGACCCCAAAATATAAGAACATGGAATAACCTAGGAACATATCTGCTAACTGTATGAATGTGCTACAGATTAAATGTGCCTACTTTATCTCAAATATATCCTGTATGAAAAGTAATCCTTGTGTTTTGCCTTCTGCATATGAATTTACCCCCCAAAAGTACCATTAATTTTATTTTAGCAGCAGCAACCACATTAATATGAAGAAAATCCATAAAACAGTCATTTCCACTACTTCCCTTCCTTAAATGACTCTCGGCCTAAAAATAAAAAAATAAAAAGAGAGAGAAGAACAGAAAAAATGGATAATGTAAAGTTCAGCCATCAAAAATGGCTTCATTAAGATCCTTAATGAAGCACATGGGAGCCATTTATTGACTCCTCAACTATTAAGATGGAACATTATTACTGCTTTAATAGTATTTCCATTTTCATTTAGGAAATAACTAATCAAGGGATCAATGTACCAAAGACTTTATTCTCTTTCCCTTGGGTCGCCACAAGTACATTTTTTTTAAATGCAAAAAACGTGAGAACAATTCCCCCTGGCACCATATCGCATGAACAATTTGAAGAGATAACAAGAAGGGTGAAAGGTCAACAGCTACCGATCTGAGAGCCCTATTCTAAAACTGACAACCTGGTGAGTGGAGAGTCTCCCTTTCCAGGAGGACGGGATCCCTTTCAGGGCACAGAAGCTTCGCCTCCAAGGTATGCAAAGTGCCTCCACCCTGACCTGCTGTCAACCCGGGAAACATTTCTATTTCTCAGACTCACTTAGAATGCAAACTACTGTTTTCCTGGTAGTTCTCACAGCTCTGCTTCCTTTGAGGTACAGATGTGTAGCCACAGAACCCGATCAGATAACACCCATTTACATATTTATAAAGTCTCCTGTAAAATCTCCTATCAATTGTTGCTGCTATATATAGGCCTTTCAAAGCATCTTGTGGGCCCAGCGCTCTACTGCACCGCTCCCTTCAGGAATCCTGATACATCGCATAATGTGATTTCAATGTAAATGGGCCCCATCGCACAATCACACCACTTCACACACTATTTTCTGCTGGGATAGCTTAAATCTAAACACACTCAAGCAGCTTGCTGCACTGGAGCAAGATTTCTCCCACACTGAAAAAAAAATTTTTTTGAAGAAGAAGAAGAAGAAAAAAAGAGAGTCCCAAATCCCACCATAACAATGCCAGGGGAAAAAAAAATCTGAACGTTTTCTGCAGAAAGATGGGCCGTCTCCAAATCCTTGTGCCCTATCAGACAAATTAAAGTAAATCAAGCATGAAATGAAGCCGAAGAGCCCCGAGATAAGGCTCCTTTAAGTCGTTTACAGATTAGGATAGAGAGAGGTGCATCTGGTCTCGGGCCGTGGAGGAGGCGGCCAGTTTCCCAGCTCACAATAGCAGCCTGTGTATAGGATTACCTTACCTTGTCACTGACAAGGGCGGAGGCGCCTGCAAGATGTCTCTAACTAACTTCCTAATGTCCCTGGTCAAGTTCTCTTATTAAAGTATTAACTGTTACAATGAGAGAAATATATTTTGATAAAACAAAACAACCCTGCCCCCACCACCACCCTAAAAGAAATCCCCCAGACTAATTTATGAACTGTTCAGAAGCTGATAAACTGGGAGGTGGGGGTCTGCTACTAGCAGATGGTCCTCTTATCAGTCAGGATTCTGCTGCTAGAGACAGAAGCTGATAAGTTTCCAACAGGAATTAGTGACACGGCCAGGAAACTGTGTGTTACTGGTTGGACTGGTGCTCCTGTGGCTGCCAAAGGACCTCGTGTGTTATCAGACGGAGTGTGCTGCTGTGAACAGTGAGGTTTTCTCCGAGAGAAACCCGACTCCCTCTCAAAAGGCTACATGATGAATAGTTAAAACTATAATATGAGGTGGGTGTCAGATTTTCTTGGAAGCATCTGGAATTCTGAAGCTTCTCAGTGAAGACCTTTTCATTCCTTGGCACTAGTGCAGCCTGGAAACTCCCCCCCTCTTTCCTTCCTTGACAAAGAAGTTTTTCTTCTCCAAAAAATTTTATTTATACCTTGTTTCAATCTAAGGAAATCCTTAATTTTCCATCACCACAAAGAGAGGGCAATCAACCCAACCTACTCATCAGTTTCAATTACTCTCAATAATATATTCTAATTTAGTTTTATGATTAGATAGGGTGGTGATGATGAGGGCAAGGGGGAGGCGGGGTTACTGTCATCTCTCAATCAGTAGTCAGTCTAGCAAGACATTCGTGCTGTCGGTTGGACCATCTCAGTACTTCAGTTAAACCACTTGAGAATGAAATTGAGTATAATTCTCTTAGAGCATTACGTATTTTACTCTGTATTCAGCTATTTTATTGTACCTAATGGCACAAAACATTTGTATTGCCCTTGATATTTTACAGTGAGCTGTTACTTACATCTTCACATTTGAACTTCACATTCATAACTGAGACAGGCAATATTACCACAAAATTATGATGATTAAATTGAAATTCAACTGGATTAAATGATTTGCCCAAAATCACTGGGTTGGTAAAATGCAACATCTGAACTTGTAACCAAACCCCATGTTCCTTACCAATATATGATACTGTCTAATTTTCTCATCTTGGATTAAAGGACTCATGAGGAAGTTCTCAAGGAGTTTGCTGATAAACATGGGCATTCACTCCTATTTTGAGATCACTTGTATTGTCACCAGCATTTCAAAGTCACATCATATATTTTAAGATTGGATATGTGGCATATACTAATGCATGTAGGTATGTTTTTCTGTTAGGTAACTCTGTTCAGGAGCTCTTCAGTGTGAAAAGTATAAAATCATTTTATTAATATTAATAATAACAAAATATGTGTTTGAATGAATTTTAAACTCAGTCTTAGTCTGATAAAAATGAAACCTGCTGATCTCATCTCTCTCATCCTTTCCAAAATAATCTTTCACCTTCCTATTCAAGGAATCTATTTCAACCCTATTCACTTACATGTTTCTATCTTCTTTAATACCTATGTTGAAATATTCATGTAAAATAATTCAATGACTTTTTAACAGATTTTCTTATAATAAAATATCACAAATAATTTTATTTAATGATAGTTCTTAATCAAGCTCTGTCCTGACAGCAATAGACAACAGAACAAAATATATTCCCAAGGCAAATTATCTTTAAGAGAGGCTCAGGAGCTGGGAAAAAAAAAATTTTAATATAAAATTTTCTTTCAAAATTTTATTTATTTATTTTTTAAATCTGAATTAGAAGATTCTACAACATAGTAGAGAAAAGTTGGAGTCAAATGTTATAAATCACTTGGAAAATAACCCGTAAGAGTAAAATCTGTGTGTGTGAATATAGATGAAACCCTGATGGAAGTTTCATGTTCCAAACATTTATGAGTATGTCTGTAATTATTTTCAGTGGAGCAGGTTGAGGATAATCCGTCTCTCAGCACAGAATTGATATATTTACAAATCTGTGACCAAATGATGATATCTAACAAGTGCTCACTGCTTGCTGCTCCAAAATAATAAACAATCTTAAATTATGCCAAAAAAGATAAGAGACATGCTTTATTTCCCCATTTATTAATACTGTGAGGAGGTGACATTTATTCATGATATTTACAGTGCTTCTTTACACTTGACTTTGGGGAAGGCACTTTTTGTTTGCTTTTTCATTGTGTGTAATTTGGAAACAGATTTATTCTTGTTTTAAAAAATATCACTCAGTTAAATAAAGAGTTACAATATGGTCTTCCTTCATAAAATATTTCTGTCAAACACAGGCTAAAATATTCTTCATACATTTTATGTTGTATTTCACTATTACTGGAATTTGAAATTTTAAAATTTATACAGTGGACATAAAATAGATTCATGGGATGACATTTTATTGCCTTTTACGTTAAATTGACTATATAGATCTCATTGATTACCACTGATTAATCATTAGTTTAGCCATTACCAATTATCTTAAAGGAGTAGTAATAAGATTTGAGGTGTAACACAACACTATAATCTTTCTTACTGACATGGTTTTTAGGGGAACAAAGTAGCATTTATTTCTAGGAACAGCAAAAGCTAAAGATTGTAATTTTGATTTACTGACTTCACGCGAATGTCATCAGAAAAAAAAGGGTACACCTCAGTTATCATTTATTATGCATTTACTATTTGTGGCTATTTCCCTCTGTAAGTTAAAGCTCCTGTAATACAAACATTTGAGTTTATATCTATCGATACGGTAAATGAATGGAAAACATTAACTAAGTGGCCTATACATCCGAGTATGTGTTAGCTGTCTGTGTGTTTTTGTAGACCCAAAGCAATCTGACTGAAAGCTGTAGTTCTTAAATGGGTCTGTTGCTGGTACTTTTTATAGTAACAAAGTGACTATGTAACCATTTATAAAGGACCTGCTGTGTCTATACATCATGAGAGGTTTGCTTTTTCTTCAATATATTGCATCTTTTAATTCCCAAAGCAATCAACCTTGCAGAATGGATACAGTAACTTTCATTTTGAAGCTAAAAAAACCCTAAGGCTCGGAGAGCTTAAAAAATGGTCCAGAAGCAGGATTCACACCCAGATCTCTGTGATCCCAAGCCTCTGCAATATCCTGTGCACCTCGATGTGCGAGGCCCCTTCATACCTACAAACTAGATATTGTTACACACAGTCAAATGTTTGCTTCATCTTATTTATACACATAGTCAAATGTTTGTTTCAAAGCAATCATTTGTTACCATTTATTAATACTTTTTGAAATCTTAATTATAAATCAATTCATAAGAAAATACTATTTTGCCAATGATGGATGGAAAATACTAGATACTATAAATTTGTTCTATCTTAATTTTTCTCTTCTCTAGGAACCCAAATAAATGTAATAAAGATAAGGATTTAACAAGGTGTGTTCACGTAAGCACTAGGAAGATCTATTAACATCTCATTGGAAATTAGTGTGATACTGTGTTAGAGCAAGGTTGCTATATACAACAGTGCATTTGTTCAACCCACACATTGATCCTAAAGTAGCCACTCATTCTGCATTGTTACAACAGCCCTTAATTCTGTATGTCACATCAATGTTTGTTTAACTCACAGTCCTTTAACTCGGGCCAGGAACTGAACACATACCACAGAAGCCAAGTTAAAAAGCACAGTGGCTCGGCCTTAGCTAAGGACCCCCGATTTAAGAAGGCTCTTGAAGTTCTGATGCCATCACTTCTGTGATTTCTCTTTGAAGAGCTTCTTAAATTCAGGAAATGTCGTTTTTCTACATTTCATACATCACTAGGAAATTCCAAATTATGTAAGGGGAACACAGCCAAAGTGTGTCAAACTTGTTGCAGTGAAGGCAGTATTTGTCTGTCTCAAAATGTCTCCCATTTCTCCTCTGCTCTTCCTGCTGTTTACCAACTCTCAGTCAACCACATTCACTGAGCAATCTTGTGTTCCCCTAGACTAAATAAAGACGAGATGATAATATCCTCTTCTGTCTTCCTGTATGCAATTAAGAGAGATGAGGCGGGCAGTGGTCTTGGCAGGAGCTCTCAGGGAGTTGTGGAAGAAAAATGTTTAAGAACCACTCCCTTGGATTTAATCCTAGGGGAGTTATCTCTAAGAAAGCCCTGCCGGTTTCTTCTTGAGAATCCACAGAATACAAACGTTTTTAAATTAAGGGCAGCACTAATAAAAAATCTGCAGGGGAATGTTATTCATAAAATCATGGGGTCTAAATGGTGCCACAAAACAGGACAAATACCCAGCAGAAACTGTAGTGAATAACAAGCCTCCACAGTCACGTATTGTGAACCAAGGCTTCAGTTTAACCATTGAATTACTTAAAAGCCATGTCCTTTTAGGTCATTATGAATATGGGTTCTGATAAAAATACATTTCCCTTCTCTACTACATGCTTTTCTACTCAAATAGCTTTTAATGAGGCATTATAAAATGCAAGTAAGTAATACCTTCCTTAACAAGTGCTTATCACTATGCTGTAGTAATATGTGCTAATAAATATACATTTTTATTATTTCTGCTCTACCAATAAATTTGAGAATGTTTACGTTTCCTAGAATTCTCCTGTTAATTCACTAATAATATTATCACATGACCCTGCTCATATCCAAGCATGGCTCACTGATATTTAGGAGCCTGTTCCCAACACGAAGAGCCAGGCCAGTCTTTTTTCCTATCTTTTATCTGTTTCATTCCCATGACCTTTATCTTGTTTTTTCCATAGACTGTTTTCTCAAAATATCAAAATTGTTTCAGAATTTCTTCTTATCTACAAAGTTACTGACAATTTTTTTTTATTGCTCACCATATCATCTGTAAACTAAATGTTCTCAAATCTATGATCTAGGTGCTCCATTCGGTTATTTCTGGGTCATTACATGTCAACATTCCTTCCTGCTTAATATAAAAGCCCTCTTCTACTCTCGTGTAGCTGCTCCCGTTGGTATGGTTTCTACGGCGTTTAACAAGATAACATGTTTCCGCAGAGACTATCAGGATACAAAGAGTTGCCTGGTATTTACCATTTACACACCTTAGAACAACACTTATGACTGAATAATAATTACTAAAACTAATAAGTTTTGTTTGCCTGTTATTCCTTCCTTGGACTGTCACCTGTTAGATGTGCCCATAGTGTAGCTGAAGTTGGGCTTTCTCTTTTTTGGCATAAAAGGGATTTGTCTTAATGTGCCTCTCTACCAGTCCGGTTCTATCTTCATCGAAGGAAACATAACTGGTCTATTAATGATACTAACCTGCTCCTATGACAATCGATAGGACCCTTATGGATGATGACTAGTAGCTGATAATCAGCTGTGGAATGTGCGTCCACAGACAACTGTGCACTCAACTAACCGAAATATGGTCTAGACCGTATCTTCTGTGCTTGTTGATGAGAATGTCATGTGGAGAGGAATCAAAAGCGTTACTGAAGTCCGGATAGATTACATCTATTACTTTGCCCTTATCTACATGGCCTGTCACTCTATCATAGGAGGAAATTAAATTGGCCTGGCACAATTTGCTCTTCACAAAACCATGTTGGTTGCTACCTACTAACTTTTGCTCTTCTAGATGATTATAAATTGATTGTTTGACAATTTGTTCTAGTATCTGCCTTGGTATCAAAGTTAAACTGACTAGTTTATAATTACCCGGATCTGTTTTTTTTTCTCCTTCTCTTTTTTAAAGATGGTCACTACTTTTTTTTTTTTGCCCTTTTAATGTTCTCTGACATAATAATTAGTGAATTTCTATTTCAAGTCCTCAATATCTTTAGCATATATATTTCACTTCCTACATTTTGATTGTAATTTAAACTTACATTCTTTTCTAATCTCATTTTCCATACTTTCAAAATGGGTATAATTAACTCTGTTGTATCATAAACTGAACCTTTCTTGAGAAATCTAAGTACTACTCAAAGAAAGCTTGTCTTTAAAAAAGATTTGCTAAGTCATCATTCTTCCCTGATATATCATTCACTATCTTTTGTGGATCCATCTTACTTTAATATTGAATATTTAATTTGTGTATATTTTATTGTCAGTATCTATTTTTATCTACATTTTTATTTTATGTCATCCTTTCCATTCTTAATATAAGTGAAAAGGCATGTTTAATTCATATATTGTAAACTTTAGTGCATAATTGTATAAAAAATGGTGATTAACCAGCAAACAAGAAAATACATTAGTGTTCTTTTGGATAAAAACACTGTGTTCTTCATTTTACCTGTTTTAACATGTTTCTAAATTTCAAAAGAAAGGCCTTTTACAACATAGTTGATGCTGATAAGATCAAAAATCATAAACTGGTAAGAATTAAATTTATTGTTAATAAAGTTATACGAAAAAGAAGGTAGAGGCTAGATTAAAGTTAAGAAATAGCAAATATAAAAATGGCAATGTAATGATTCTTTCCTCAAGGGGATACACTGAAAGTTAATTTAACTGCTGGCAAAATTCAGATTAGTTTCAATCTATGTAAAATTAGATGCAAAGTACATCTGGTTCATTCTCACTGATAAGTACAACAGTAATTTATACCCAATAAAATAAGAGATTAGACAGTGAGAAAGAGATTACCTTTAAAATAAGAGCAGTTAGGAGAGTAAAAGCAGTCAAAAATTTTTCATAGCAAAAATATTATGAAGCTTCAAGTCCGTCACCACCTAAAAATTCTCAATAACTCACAGAAATTTATTCAAGTACAATCTGACAGACGTAGGGAGATAGGAAAAATGACCTCAAGATGGATATATGTATGTAATTACTAATATTTAGTTACATGAATCAGTTTTTTAAGTACAATACTATACATAGTGGTTCATTTTCTTTAAACCTTGCCCCAGCATTATGTATCTTTTTACCCACTTTTTACATTGACCATTATGTAGATTACATAATAATTTAATAAAAGAAGTTTTTATCTTCTTATAAAGCTTATATAGATCATCTGTTTGCTGACTTTCACAGCTCAATTAGCAGTACTTAGTGAAAGATAAATGCATATTGTTTGAACTACATAGCCAAATAACAGCCCTTACCAGTACACCTGGGGGAAGAAATAGGAATACTCTAAGAGCTGGACACCACAAATCAAAACTGTGACAGTGACAACTGTCTTCACAAGGCCAGATTTGAACACTTATATCAATGAATCTCTTTCTCTTCAATTTCTTTTTTCTTTTTTTTCTGGAAACAGTCACTCTATAACTAAATAGATGCTTAACAAATTTTATTAAAATTAAACTTTTGCAATTTCATCAGCCTTCATAGTTTTTAAAAGTGTTACTACCTATATATTCTTAGCTTTTGTTTCTATCAGTCACTAAATGGAATTCTACTGAATTTTTTAAATGAAGCACACATAGCAAATATTCTTTTACTGATGCAAACACTTCAATGGGATTTTATAAAGCAGAAATTACTGAAAAACAACCACAGATTTATGTTTACACAGAACGTTTTTGGTTTTCTTCAATACTACTATAAAATTAAAGTTTATATTACAATATATTTAGCTAATAACCCACTTGTTATCATTTCCTAAAACCTACACTTTTGTCTCTTTATTATATTTAGGAAAAATAATCAGTGTAGTTATTTATTTTCAATAGCCCTCAACATTCTGCACCCATAAGACATGTTATTGTTTTTGGAAAAAATTATAAAACATACACAGTGTGGATTCTGGCCCCAAATGATACCTTTTACTTGTAAATATAAAAATGCTATGACTCACTCTATTTAAAAATATTTCTTAAGTGTTTGATTTATTTGACATTCAACCAATCTGTGTTTATTCTCAAATTTGAGCAGGATACATTCCTATCTTATGTTTAAAAATGGTATTCTAGCAATAATTTCTAAAGACATATTCTTCTCATGCTGATATTTAGCATGCTGTTCTGCAAGCTAAATATGCAACTTATTGGTTCATAAAGGGTAATATAAGGGAGAAATCCTTAAATTATCACAAGTATAAACTCACATAACAAAAGTTTTGAATATTTAGCCAGTAATGTACAGCAGTTTATGAAAATTAAAATTTGAAATGGAAGGGTCTTAGACAACTCATTAAATTTATTATTCTTTACAATAATGGAAACAATAACCATTTCACCAAAATGGAAAAAAAAATGTGTCCAAGATTATTTGGTGCCTTGGAATTGCACATGATTCTATTTATTTTAACCCAACTTATAAAATTTCCATGCACAAATTGCTTTACAATTACTCTGAAGAAAGCTTGACTCCATTCTTGTTCTTGTAAACTGTACAATTCTAACAGCCTCTACGGCAACTGTCCTCATCACCACCTGGACCCGCACAAAAAGTTCCTTCTTTCTGCTCTTACAACTGCCATCTGTGAAAACTCCTGGGTCCCTCCTGAACCAATTAATTCTGGCTGGAAATATGGCAACTGATACAGGGTGGGAGGAGTTAAAAAATGAGTATTACAGAATAAAGTTTAAGCTTTTAGAGTATCTGTGGGATATGAGAAAGAAAAATAAGAATTTGGTGTGGAAAGTGAAGACAGCTACAAAATCAGCTATTAAAATCTTCTATTCTTCCATGAAACCCTTAGAATCTCCTCTCTCTCTTGGACATATTTTACTCCAATTTATGAAAATCCCTGCCTGAAATTCCACCAACCAAGAGTTTGGTTTGGTTTACACACACATTCTTTTAGAAAGATAAATTTATTGGAGTGTAACTATCAATCATCCCCTCTTTTCTATTTCTTCTTCCTAGTATCTAACAGAGATCCCTTACAATGACTGAAGTCACATTCTCTGAACTATGGTAGAACAGAACGTAGGGATATCTGTGTAGCAGCCTGGTTTTGGGGGCAGGAGAAAAGGTCTAAGAGTAGAGAACACCAGCATGGGAGAGGAGAGAAGGGCAGAGGAAGAGACAGAGCATGCCAAAACAAACTGTGCCTATTTTAAATATTTCCTGGATTGGGCTATGTGCTCAGATATGGAGAGGAATTTCTCTTCCTACGCATTCTATTCCACACTTCCAGTCTTATTACTGACTGCATGGTTCAATGCATGCAAGGTTCCAGAAATTGAGTTGCAGTTTTATTATTGTAATTCAACTACCCTCCCTGTGAGTTAATTAGATATCAGTGGGCTGGCTTCAATGGCTTCCCATTACTTGTAGATCAAGTCTAAATTTTTTATGTAGCATGCAAGGCACTTCTTATTCATTCTCCCACCCACCTCATCTCTCCAGTTCATTGCCCACCTTCTTATCCAAACTCCAACAGGACTGAACTGCTTTATAGGCTCCCAAAAGTACCTGCTTTCATTAGCACCAGGCCTTTTTGCCTTTGCATATGCTTTTTCCCCTCCACATCTCTCTCCTGCTAACTCCTACTCTGGGGATTAATTCTGCTAAGAGCAAGTTCTGGGTAAGTAAAAATGAAAAGATAGGAGCATAGAAATTGTGTGCAAAAAAACTACAAATCAGTCATTGCAAATTGGAAATTGGAATGATACTAATATTAATTGTAATCGTAATTAAAATTAGAAATTGCACAAAGTGCAGTGGGGCGCAATATGTTCCTAATTCTTCTCCAGGAATTGTTTTCTGACTTTCTTAGAGGTAACAGGAGTACCTGGCACACGCTGGCCACATAGTAGGTGGTCGATAAACACATGTCTAATGAAAAAAATAATAACATGGAATCAAATGGAATTTCTATGGAAAACTCTTTATATATAGGCAACTTCATTATCACAGACTATTCTAAAGATAGAAACAACATATTATGTGTATTTATGTAGAGAGAAATGAAAAACATTTAAAATTATTGTTCTCTTATTTATTTCATTTACCTTCAAATCGAAAGTTTTTGTTATTCCTTCAATGTTTTTATTGTTATTCTTTAATTATTGTATTTTGTTATTTTTTTCAAATATTCCAGTACAAACAGTGAAATGGAGATTCAGAATTTACACTCAATTTCCTAGCCCTGGTTCTACTCTGACAAGCTCTTCTCATAGCTGCCTTATCTACTATTAGGCTTCTGCTTTTATAATTTTCTTCCTTCTTTTATTCAAGCTACCTAAAGGAGATTCAAAGTGTTACGTGATTCTGAAGTAAAAAGAATAATTCTTGGTACACATTTTTTTTTTCCAATGTGAACACAATATGGATAGGAAGCCAGTCCAACTTCAACCATGCTATCCCTTGATAATATTGGCAGAACATTCCAGTTTTTTCAAGCACGTGTATCTGAACCAATAGCTAGAATGTTATCATGTCTTATTCAGCCTTTTGTCTAATTATTTTTATTTTTATCCAAAAACACAAATCCCTTTGCTCACTGTTGATATCACACTTTACCATGTATTAGGTTACTCAGGATTAGGTTTGATATCAAAATGCTATTAAGAGGCATTTCAAGTGACATCTCCTAAAAGACTATGCTTGGCCTGTAGATATCACCTTAGTCAAGAGATCAAGTTCAACACTAACAACGATAACAAAGACATATCAACACTGTGTCAGCTGTTCTGATGTACTGTGAAAGGCACATCAATTTTTGGTATTCCTGCCCAAAATGGGTAACCTCAATCTAATCATGGGAAAACATTAGGCAAATCCAAACTGAGACACATTCTAACCAGATAAGGGAGCACCACTCTTCAAAGGGTCAGGAAGGACATAAGACTGAGGAAGTGTCACCTGGAGTAAGGAGCTATGAAATGTAGATGCAGCAGGGATCTGCAGCAGATCGGGGAGCAGGGCAAGGGCACCGGTGGGAAAAAACTGTGAGATCTGACTGAAGCCTGCAGTTTAGTCTGTAGTTGTCTCAAAGTTAATGTCTGGCTTTTGATAATCCTAAAAGATAGTAACATCAGAAAAAGTAACATGTATAGGAGCTCTCTGTAACTGTTTTGCTACTTTTCTGTAAGTCTCAAATTATTTCAAACTAAAAAGTTAAATATACTGGTACGATCAGAACAAATGATCTGTAGCTAAGAATATTTGGTGAAATATTATAATTGGTGGCAGAAGTGTTTCAGGAGTAAGAATGATCTTAAGTTAAAACGCCTTATTCTTCTTCAGCAACAAAACCATGAAATGTTAACTGGAAATATGTCATCCAGAATAAATGTTAACCAAAAATATGTCCAGAATAAAAGCTGCCTATGTTGCAACTCATGTAGCCTATGTGATGAGTGGCAATGGAGGTGTTCTTAAAAAGAGGAAAAATAATGAATAAAGTGAATTCAATCACTTTGGAATGCTTTTCACATGAGTTTTTATAAGCTCAAAAGGAATAAGTAAACCCCTAACAAATGAATTCCCACAAAAAAGAAAATATTTAAAAATTAGGAAACCTACCAAATAAATTGATGGAAGATCCACAAAAAATGGCTTTCTCTGCTTTCCAATGATTCATTCTTTCCTTTATCCACTGAGTAAACAGCTACTGAGCCAGGCCTTATACTTTTCACTAACAATATATAAATTAATAAGGTGTGATTACTGCTCACAAGGAATACAGCCATGAACTAGGAATGCTTTTTACATGTTTATAAGATTAAAGAAAGAAAAATATTTCATATGTGGGTATCATATGAAATTCAAATTTCTATGTTCATATACTTAATATTCTGAATTTCATGAATATAAATTTTGTGGACTCTCTTCCCCCTTGCTATAATAAGTACCTACATAGTATTTTTTATTTTGTCTTTTGGCCTTCAAAGCCTAAAATATTTACTGTATGGATCTGAACAGAAAAATATGATAACCTTGTGGCGTAGGCCAATGGTTCTCAAATTTGGGCTTTCGTATGAATTCTCTGGGGTCTTGTTAGAACATAGATGGATTGGTCCTCCCCTCAGAGGTTTTGATTCAGACGGTCTGTGGTGGGATTTGAGAATCTTTACCTCTAGTAAGGTAAACACTGTCGCCACATGCACAAAGAACACACTTTGAAAAACACTGACCCAGTTATCTTGTTCAATGGGCAAAGTGAAGGCCCAAAAGTATAGAAGGAGTCAGAGGACATTCTACATAGAGGGCATATGGACAGGTGTGGAAGTAATGAACATGGTATAATCAAATCCTATATGATAAATTCAAAAGGAGAGATAATAAAGGTCCTAATGAAGGAAAAAAAACACTTGGAACAAAGACAGATTCAGGAGAAGAGACAACTTCTGCAGAATTTGGATGGGGTTTAGTTGTGGAAAGGGGATATCTGGGAGACAAGGATGACACCATGTGTTTTCAGCTTTGGGAATGGATAGATGGTAGTGGTTTTACTGAAAAGTGTAATGCAAAAGCAGTAGCTGATTTGGAAGGAAAGATGCAAAGTTGAGTCTTAAATATGTTGAGTCTGAGATGATCAGAAGTTATTATTCTGGTAGCAGCTCAGAAGTGGGACCGGGGTTTAAGCTATGGATTTGGAAGCTCCAGTCCTAGTGACGCTGTAGATATGGGTGTGATGACAGAAAGCATGTGTAAGGGTGAATAGAAGCCAGGGCTGAGAAGTGAATCTTAGGGAGCATCAGCACTGAGGAGGTTTCAAGAGGAAAGTTTTAAGAGATGGACAATCAGAACACTGAAAACAGTTGCAAGAAGGATATGGCTGTTTGGAATGTTGGATAAGTTAAAGAATAAGCGGCCCTTGGGCTTTGCAGGCAAGGTAACTCATAAAATTGAGAAATCAGTTACTATACCATGGGGATAAATAGGAGAAAATATAGAAAAAATTAGGGAGATAATTTCCAACAGGGTTGCTATAAAAAAAAGAGACAAAAGACTATAGTTAGAGGGAATATAAGACATAAATCAGAAGACAGATTAACTGCTTGTCTGTCTATTGAAAGATCTAGCTTTTGGAGATAAAATTGCTAAGGGCTTGCAGTAAAAGCTGATGAGTTGGAATATCACTTTGGGACCAGACTGGCTCAAGTTGCCAAGTGGAACTGAAGCCAAGGTGGAGGAATATGGTAAGCATGGCCTACACTCTATATGTGTCTGTCACAACCTTAGCATGACATCATCAGGTGATGCATGAGGGAGCAAAACAAGTACCTGTCTTACCACTCAGTGTGTGTTGTAGGGATGAAGTAGGAAGAGTGTCCAAATGTCAAGGCATGACGTGTAAAAGAATTGGGACTTAATCATCTTTTCTCCAGGGTTTAACCTGGAAATCACTACCCCTTATAAGGACTACTTTTCCAAAAAAAATTCTAATCCTTTCTGTATTCCACTGCCATAATTTCTAGCACAGATCAATACCTCCAAGAATCATGTAAGATTTTTTTTCTTTGTACACATAGTAGCCACTACATTAAATGTTAGAGTGCTAAAAAGAAGCTCAGAGCTTCATATATGGCCAAACTACTAACTAAAAGTCTTAGGACCAAACTATAGTCTGTAAAAAACTTTTAATTTGCAATGGAAGGCATTAAGAGAAAATAATTAAATTTATAGCATTTTCAAAGCAAGATATATTTAAACACATTTAATTTCTATCATATCAGTATTTTATAAATGCTGCTTCTACAAAAGGAAAATGATCAAGGTCTTAAGTCAACTCAGAGTCTAAGAAAACTGAGTCAATTAAAAACTACACAAGGTACTACATAAAATTATGAAACAAATGCATTGAGCATAACCAACAGGTGCAAACGTAGAGAATGAATTAACTAATTAATTAATTAATTAATACAAAGTAATTATTTGTATATAGTCTTTTACTTTGCAGAATCCTGAATACAGGCTGCAACTGAAAAATTATAAAATCTATAAAAATTCTCACTTATATCTACTTCCATTAATTTCATAACAGAAGTTTCTCATCTAAGTGTAATCATTGCTAATCAGCATCATTTAATGAGGGCTTATCATATGCCAGGAATTTTATGCATATTATCCTATTTACTACTCAGCAACTCTCTTTAAAAAATACAATTACTGCCTTGAGCTGAACAAAGCTATAAGCAAATAATAAACCTCACTGTATTTCTTTATCTGATGTGAAATATCTCTTATCTTTGTTTTACTTTACAGATACTTTGTTGGCCATTATCCCTCATACATAATTTTTTACAAATGGAAATACATGATATTTTCTTAAACAGTAAAATAAATGTGTAAATAAATACTAATTCATATAATTTTTCTGATTTCACCAATTTTAGAAACAGCAATACTATTTTTTTGCACAAAGAAATAATCTGGATTCTGGCAGCAAATACACCCATAGTGGAATTTTAGTACCAAGTGTCAACATCCTTAAGGTTGGAGAAACAATATGTAAGTGATATATAGCTAATAAGCATATGGAAATGTTGTATTTTTTCAAAGTACAAACAATGGGTATATTACTAGTGTTTTAAGATTAATTATAATTATTGTCTAATGTGGAGCTTACAAGTATATAGTAAAATAGCAAACATATTTGGTTTTGTTTCAACAGTTTTTTTAATTGGTTTCTCCCTTCCATAAAGATTACTGCAGGTATATGTAAGCTTTAAAAGACTGGAGATACTATAATAATTACTTATAAAGTCTAAACAAGATTTAAGGACATTGCAGTTGAGCTTCGAATACAGAAAGTGTGGTGGCGTGTGCTGTGCTTTTAAGAAATATTTTATTTTAATTAAAACTCAAGGATTTAAGTTCAGTATGTTTAAAGATTACTCATCATAGTATATTATTTTTACAAAACCACTGATTTTCGCACATAAACTGCAAACACTAGCACACTCTCTACCAAAGAACATTTTTTGCAAGGTAGATATAAGGAAACAAATTCACTATTCAACCCTGTCTTTCTGGTACTTAGAGTTAAGGGGAAAAAAATGGAGAATCTTCAAAAATTATTTGGTTGTAAATAGCCTAATTCCACATAGGAAGCATACCGCTATTCTATCTTTCTTTCTTCGCCATTAATTGCAAACAAATTCATCTTTCTCTTGTGAAGTCTGAAGTTTGTTGCTATTATTGTTGGATGAGTTGCATTCAAACTCAAACAACAACAAAAAAGATGAAGCCAACATTGAAATTCATCTCACAGTCCAGAATTTACTTAACGGCCAGCCTGTGCACCATGATAAAGGGAATGATGATCCGGCAACATGTCTTTATCCATGGTTTGCTTTAATTAACGCTGGCTTGTTTGTTGAAAAGATGATTAATATGCCAATGAAAATTGCATAATTGAATACCACAACACAGGCACAATCAGAAAGACACATGCAGTTTTTTGATTAACATTTATTATTATTATTATTATTATTATTATTATTATTGTGCTTTTTAATGTACTTTTTGCAGTATGAAATGATGCAGTTCTTTTGACCAAGAGGTGAAAGGAAACAGGACTGAGGGCAGGATACTCCTTGAGCAAGAATACAATACAATGCAGCTTAATCAGAGCAAAACAGTCCTTTGGTTAAAATGCCCCTCAGAATTTCAAACTGCAGGCAACCTTCAATTAAATATACATACCAGCCAAATATAAAAGTATCATTCTGATCGGTAATACAGCAATAAAGAAGTATTTCTAAAGACACATTTGCATAATACCAAGAAGAGCCACCTTAGGATTTATACATACTAAATGTAAATAAATGATCTCTGTAATATACTACTTCATGTCAATATCAGTATTTTGGATTAATATAAAATATTTCATTTTTTTATTTTAATTTTTAATCAGTTATATATTAGAAAGTGTTTTTAGTAAGCAGTCTTAAGAAATAGAAGTATTTTGTACTCATCATCTTATACTAGATAGGAAATTTTCATTTTAATTTCATTTACTCAAGAAAATACTACTTACTAATACATGTTCATGGGCCAGACTCTGTACTCAGTCCCAAGGATTTAAAAATAAGTGAAAAAGCCTGTCTTCAAATTGTTCACTTTAGAAATACTAAAATAAAACAAGACTAATAAAAATTGGATACTACTTTCAGAATTAGCTCAGTATCACTTATTTAAATTGCATATTGATAACCAAGTACCTATATGTGCAAAACATACATAAGCATGGCTGCATCTTTGAAGTTTCAGCGAACTAGAGTTGTGATCTATCTGCTACTTCAACAAAGAAAAGGGACTTGTTATTATGGACTAAAGATTTGTAGTGATTCTCAATTGCAGTTTATGTAGAAATAACTTTAAAGAGCATTTTAAACAATAAAGTGGTAATCTTCTGCCAGAAATTAGTATGTAAATGATCACATCATTTCAAGACAAGTGAAAATGAATCAAAAACTGAAAAAGACATCTAGAAATGTAATCAACTTTTGAACTTGCAAGGAGGTCATTTCCTTTAATATTCTGCTCTTAAGAGCTACACAAAAACCAGATGAGATAATTGGTTGTTAGTCTCCTCTGTAAAAATCTTCAGATGCTTGGTTTATGTTGATAGCATAAGTATAAGAATTTGGGGGGATTAAAGATGGCAGCATGAGAGGAGAGCCAGAGGCTTCCTCCTAAAACTGGATACAATTAGAAAATTTAATTGGCACAACTAATCCTAAGAGAGCAACAGGAAAGAGGACTGCATCAGACTGCATACACCAGGAGAAAAGTGCACACCTCACCGAACCCGGTAACATACCAGAGCTGTGGCTCCGTGGGACTTGAGCCCCTCCCCGACCCCAGCTCATGGGCGGAAGAGAAACAGAGCAGGGAGAGAGAGGAAGGCTTGGGACTGCTGAATACCTAGCTCTGGAGATCTGCTTTGGGAACAAAAACCTACATTTCATGGTGCTTTCATGAGACTCGCATGACTACCAGGTTGGAAAGTTAATACAGGCAGAGTTCCTGGGAAGACTGGGATTCTGGCTGCTTGTGGAAAGCAGGGATCCATACCCAGCTGCTCTGGGACAAAAACATACCTGTGTGACCGGCCCACTGGCTCAGACAGTGGAGACAGGCACAGGAGTCAGGAGGTAGGGAACAGCTCTTTCCTCCCCCCAGGTACCGGTACTGCTCCCCTGCGATCCCCGACATTGCTTCAGGGGCTGAGAAGCTTCATAATAGAGCTTCTGGACACTAGAGGGTGCGATATGCAAACATGAAATGCCAAAGGAACCTTGTCCAGAGTAAAATTATTAATACAAATGCCTGAGAAAGATTTAAATGATATAGACCTCGTGACTCTTCCTGAAAGGGAGTTCAAAATAAAAATCATCAACATTTTAAGGGAGGTACAGAAAGACATCCAAGAACTCAGGAATGAATTCAGGTCGGAGATCCAATCATTGAAGAGCACAATGGAGGGTATTAAAAGCAGGTTGGATGCGGTGGAGGAGACAATAAATGAAATAGAAACTAGACAAGAGGAATACAAAGAAGCTGAGGCACAGAGAGAAAAAAGGATCTCTAAAAATGAAAGAATATTGAGAGAAATGTGGGACCAATCCAAGAGGAACAATATTCACAGTATAGGGATACCAGAAGAAGAAGAAGAAGAAGAGAGAGAAAGGGATAGAAAGTGTCTCTGAGGAGGTAGTTGCTGAAAACTTCCCCAGTCTGGGGAAGGAGATAGTCTCTCAGGCCATGGAGATCCACAGATCTCCCAACACAAGGGACCCAAGGAAGACAACACCAAGACACATAGTAATTAAAATGGGAAAGATCAAGGATAAGGACAGACTGTTAAAAGCAGCCAGAGGCAGAAATAAGATCACATACAAAGGAAAGCCCATCAGACTAACAACAGACTTCTCAGCAGAAACCTTACAGGCCAGAAGGGAGTGGCATGATGTATTAAATGCCATAAAGCAGAAGGGCCTGGAACCAAGATTACTTTATCCGGCAAGATTATCATTTAAATTTGAAGGAAGGATTAAACAATTTCCAGATAAGCAAAAGCTGAGAGACTTTACCTCCCACAAACCATCTCTGCAGTCTATTTTGGAGGGGCTGCTATAGATGGAAGTGTTCCTAGGGTTGGATAGCTGTCACCAGAGGTAGTAAAATCATGGTAGGGAGGGTGGAGCAGCTGATTGCGAGGCAAATGCAAAACTAAATTGACTATCCCCAAACTCAATCAAGGAATAGACAAAAAGTACAGAATTTGATACATAATATATAACGAATGAAGGAGGAAGAAAAAGGAGGAGAAATAGAAAATAACCTTTAGATTGTGTTCATAACAGCATACTAAGTGAGTTAAGTTAGACTCTTAGATAGTAAGGAAAGTAACCTGGAACCTTTGGTAACCACGAATCTAAAGCCTGAAATGGTAATAACTACATACCTATCGATAATCACCCTAAATGTAAATGGACTGAATGCACCAATCAAGAGACATAGAGTCACTGAATGGATAAAAAAACAAGACCCATCTATATGCTCCTTACAAGAGACTCACCTCAAACCCAAAGACATGCACAGACTAAAAGTCAAGGGGATGGAAAAAGATATTTCATGCAAACAATAGGGAGAAAAAAGCAGGTGTTGCAGTACTAGCATCAGACAAAATAGACTACAAAACAAAGAAAGTCATAAGAGATAAAGAAGGACATCACATAATGATAAAGGGCTCAGTCCAACAAGAGGATATAACCATTATAAATATGTATGCACCCAACACAGGAGCACCAGCATATGTGAAACAAATACTAACAGAACTAAAGGAGGAAATAGAATGCAATGCATTCATTTTCGGAGACTTCAACACACCATTCACTCCAAACGACAGATCCACCAGACAGAAAATAAGTAAGGACAAAGAGGCACTGAACAACACACTAGAAAAGATGGACCTAATAGACATCTATAGAACTCTACACCCAAAAGCAATAGGATACATATTCTTCTCCAGTGCACATGGAATATTCTCCAGAGTAGACCACATACTAGGCCACAAAAAGAGCCTCAGGACATTCAAAAAGATTGAAATTCTACCAACCAACTTTTCAGACCACAAAGGTATAAAACTAGAAATAAATTGTACAAAGAAAGCAAAAATGCTCACAAACACATGGAGGCTTAACAACACGCTTCTAAATAGTCAATGGATCAATGACCAAATTAAAATGGAGATCCAGCAATATATGGAAATAAATGACAACAACAACACAAAGTCCCAACATCTGTGGGACGCAGCAAAAGCAGTCTTAAGAGGAAAGTATATAGCAATCCAGGCATATTTAAAGAGGGAAGAACAAACCCAAATGAATAGTCTAATGTTACAATTATCAAAATTGGAAAAAGAAGGACAAATGAGGCCTAAAGTCAGCAGAAGGAGGGACATTATAAAGATCAGAGAAGAAATAAACAAAATTGAGAAGAATAAAACAATAGAAAAAATCAATGAAACCAAGAGCTGGTTCTTTGAGAAAATAAACAAAATAGATAAGCCTCTTGCCAGACTTATTAAGAGAAAAAAAGGGAATCAACACACATCAACAGAATCAGAAATGAGAAAGGAAATATCACGACGGACCCAACAGAAATACAAACAATTATTAGAGACTACTATGAAAACCTATATGCTAAGAAGCTGGAAAACCTAGAAGAAATGGACAACATCCTAGAAAAATACAACCTTCCAAGACTGACCAAGGAAGAAACACAAAATCTAAACAAACCGATTACCAGCAAAGAAATTGAAGCAGTAATCAAAAAACAACCCAAGAACAAAACCCCTGGGCCAGATGGATTTACCTTGGAATTTTATCACACACACAGAGAAGATATAATACCCATTCTCCTTAAAGTTTTCCAAAAAATAACAAAAAATAGAAGAGGAGGGAATACTCTCAATCTCATTCTATGAAGCCAACATCACCCTAATACCAAACCAGGCAAAGACCCCACCAAATAAGAAAATTACAGATCAATATCCCTGATGAACGTAGATGTAAAAATACTCAACAAAATACTAGCAAACTGAATTCAAAAATGCATCAAAAGGATCATACACCATGACCAAGTGGGATTCATCCCAGGGATGCAAGGATGGTACAACATCCGAAAATCCATCAACATCATCCACCACATCAACAAAAAGAAAGACAAAACCACATGATCATCTCCATAGATGCTGAAAAAGCATTCGACAAAATTCAACATCCATTCATGATAAAAACTCTCAGCAAAATGGGTATAGAGGGCAAGTACCTCAACATAATAAAGGCCATATATGATAAACCCACAGCCAACATCATACTGAACAGCAAGAAGCTGAAAGCTTTTCCTCTGAGATTAGGAACAAGCCAGGGATGCCCACTCTCCCCACTGTTGTTGAACATAGTACTGGAGGTCCTAGCCATGGGAATTAGACCAAACAAAGAAATACAAGGAATCCAAATTGGTAAAGAAGAAGTTAAACTGTCACTATTTGCAGATGACATGATATTGTAAATAAAAAACTCTAAAGACTCCACTCCAAAACTACTAGAACTGATATCAGAATACAGCAAAGTTGCAGGATACAAAATTAACACACAGAAATCTGTGGCTTTCCTATACACTAACAATGAACCAATAGAAAGAGAAATCAGGAAAACAAATCCATTCACAATTGCATCAAAAAGAATAAAATACCTAGGAATAAACCTAACCAAAGAAGTGAAAGACCTATACCCTGAAAACTATAAGACTCTCTTAAGAGAAATTAAAGAGACAGTAACAAACGGAAAATCATCCCATGCTCTAGGCTAGGAAGAATTAATATCGTCAAATGGCCATCCTGCCCAAAGCAATATACAGATTTGATGCAATCCCTATCAAATTACCAACAACATTCTTCAATGAACTGGAACAAATAGTTCAAAAATTCATATGGAAACATCAAAGACCCCAAATAGCCAAAGCAATCCTGAGAAAGAAGAATAAAGTGGGGGTGATCTCACTCCCCAACGTCAAGCTCTACTACAAAGCCATAGTAATCAAGACAATTTGGTACTGGCACAAGAACAGAGCCACAGTCCAGTGGAACAGATTACATACTTGAGACATTAACCCAAACATATATGGTCAATTAATACTCAATAAAGGAGCCATGGACATACAATGGGGAAATGACAGTCTCTTCAACAGATGGTGCTGGCAGAACTGGACAGCCACATGTAAGAGAATGAAACTGGATCACTGTCTAACCGCATACACAAAAGTAAATTCAAAATGGATCAAAGACTTGAATGTAAGTCATGAAACCATAAAACTCTTAGAAAAAAACATAGGCAAAAATCTCTTGGACATAAAGATTAGCGACTTCTTTATGAACATATCTCCCCAGGCAAGGAAAACAAAAGCAAAAATGAACAAGTGGGACTATATTAAGCTGAAAAGCTTCTGTACAGCAAAGGACACCATCAATAGAACAAAAAGGTACCCTACAGTATGGGAGAATATATTCATAAATGACAGATCCGATAAAGGCTTGACATCCAAAATATATAAAGAGCTCATGCACCTCAACAAAGAAGAAACAAATAATCCAATTAAAAAATGGGCAGAGAAGCTGAACAGACAGTTCTCCAAAGAAGAAATTCAGATGGCCAACAGACACATGAAAAGATGCTCCACATCATTAGTCATCAGAGAAATGCAAATTAAAACCACAATGAGATATCACCTCATACCAGTAAGGATGGCTACCAACCAAAAAACAAACAACAACAAATGTTGGCAAGGTTGAGAAGAAAGGGGAACCCTCCTACACTGCTGGTAAGAATGTACATTAGTTCAACCATTGTGGAAAGCAATATGGAGGTTCCTCAAAAAGCTCAAAATAGACTTACCATTTGACCCAGGAATTCCACTTCTAGGAATTTAACCTAAGAATGCAGCACTCCAGTTTGAAAAAGACAGATGCACCCCTATGTTTATCGCAGCACTATTTACAATAGCCAAGTAATGGAAGCAACCTAAATGTCCATCAGTAGATGAATGGATAAAGAAGATGTGGTACATATACACAATGGAATATTATCAGCGATAAAAAGAAAACAAATCCTACCATTTGCAACAACATGGATGGAGCTAGAGGGTATTATGCTTAGTGAAATAAGCCAAGCAGAGAAAGACAAATACCAAATGATTTCACTCATCTGTGGAGTATAAGAACAAAGGAAAAACTGAAGGAATAAAACAGCAGCAGAATCACAGAACCCAAGAGTGGACTAACAGTTACTAAAGGGAAAGAGATTAGGGAGAATGGGAGGGTAGGAAGGGATAACGGTGGGGAAGAAAAAAGGGGGTATTATGATTAGCATGTATAATGTGGGGGGTGAGGGAAAGGGGAGGGTTGTTCAACCCTAGAGAAGATAAGTAGTGATTCTACAACATCTTACTCTGCTGATGGACAGTGACTGTAATGGGGTTTATGGGTGGGACTTGAGGTAGGGGAGAGCCTAGTAAACATAATGTTCTTCATGTAATTGTAGATTAGTGATAACAAAAAAAAGTAATTATAAAAAAAAAGAATTTGATAGAGCAATCTGAATTTCTGATGATTTTAGGAAAGAATAGAGAGTTAACTCTTGAAATTTTCTCATCATAATTAACAACAAAGTTACATCACCTTGATAACCCGCTATTCAGTAAATTTCTTCTACAGAATATTCACCACAGAATTTTTGGCAAGGTGATTTACTGTAATTATAACCATGTTGTGACACAGCTAGCACTATGGCCTCAGGGTATCACCCATGATCATGATCACCATTGGTCAGTGTCCTGTCTATTGTGGCCTTCTTTGCAAGTGATCTTTAGAAATTTGCTGTACTATACCTCAGTGGGTATATTATGCCAAAACCATGTGCTTCAATTCAGATAACTTTGTATTATAGATGGCTAAGGTAATACTGAACTTATATTAAAACACTTGAAAAGGGAGGAAGTGAAGTTTCCAATGCAGAATTTAGTTGAAAATAACCTATAATAGACCAAAAAGATCAAGTCTCTTTCAAGAGAAGCAATGGCTTCCAACACAGGAGGACTCAGAGAGTGTCCAAAGACTTGGCTCGTTCACACAGAATCTGTGCTCCCCTAGTTCTTTACCTTGGGCAAGTTACTTAATCTCTTTAAGCCTGTGTTTTCTTGCTTGAGAAATGGCAATAATGATGCCCCATCTGTGACAGAAAATATTAATTTACTCCCATTGTTTTCCCTATGCATCTTCCTAATACTAGTATCCTTAAGTTTAAATTGGGCGTATGGTTGTCTGATATAAATGCAATACCAGCTTCTTCAGCAAGTAAGTGTGGTCATCTGCGTTAAGTTCTATTAAATAATATGAAGCAGCAAAGGTATGAGTTGTTTTAGCAGATCTCTATTATACAGACACATGAAGAGCTATACTTCACTCTTTCCTTCTTTCTGATGGCTGGCATCAGATGTGATGGCTGGCTGTGAGCGGCCTTTGGGGCCCTTGAGATGGAAATGCATAGTTGAAGACAGAGCAACAAAATAGAATGAATCTGGGTGCTTCATAATTCTAGAGCTCTCAACAAGCCATGAATTGCTTACATTAAATATATACCATTAGAAAGATAACATTCTTTCTTATGTAAACCAATATTATTTTGGGATTTTGTTCTTTTGAAGCCAAAAGAAAGAGACTTTAAAAGACTGATGCAATAAATTAAATGAGAAAATGCAAATGGATCACTTATAACAGTGCCAGATACTTAACCCCTGGACAAATGCAGTTGATGATGATGATGATGGAAATGATAACAAAATCTTGATTCATTTCATTTATTCCAGACATTGTATTTGTTTTTAGTTTTTCTATTTCCTACTACATGCCAGGCACTGTTCTAGAGCAGTAGTTGGAAAATCTGACCCACCATGTGCTTTATAATACAGTTATATAGGATAGAGGCACGTCCGTTCATTTACAAATGGTCTTGGTTGCTTCTGCACAGCAACGGCAGGATTTATATTTATTATTTGGCCCTTCACAGAAAACACTCTTTGATTCCTCTTCTAGAGAATCAAGATGTTGACTCTAGTGATGAGGACAATTTATAAATGAACATTTAAGTGAACAATGTAACACACTGCTTATAAATTTTAAAAATTCTGCTTAGAAAGTAAGTTAGTCAGCTGTGGAAACACAAAAAAAAAAAAAACAAGAGAAGAGGTACCTGAGAAGGCATCATGAGACCTTCATCTGGCAGGCATCTAATTATAAAGATAGACAAAGAAGATTCTCAAAAGCTAATTCAATTAACTATTAGCATTATGTAGCCAGACACCTAAGATCACAACCTGGCTATGAATCCTTCTAATAATTTGGCTTTCCATATAGCTTGCTTATAGACAGAAAATATGGTGGAAAGTCTAACATGAATCTCTTGTCCATCTGATAGACATTGAAAATAAATGAACTGGCTTTGGCCTATGTACCTCAGTCTCATGGAAGCTTTGTCATTATGTGTCATTATCCCGAGCCTGAAATTTTTCTACATTGCCATGCATCCACTCAATTCAGTTCAAAAAGTTATTACTAATATGGTGTAAGTTTCAATAATTTCTTTTTTCCTGGCAGTTTAGCGTTGCTAGCAAAGGAGTATCCTGACTTAAGCTTAAAAAACTAATGTTCTGTCCTTGCTATATTAATATTTGTGTCTCCTCAAAATTTACATTTTGAAATCCTAACTCTCAATGGTGATGGCATTTAGTAGGTAGGGCTTTGAGGAGGTGATAAGGTTGTGAGAGCAGAGTCATAGTGAATGGGATTAGCGTTCTTATAAAAGAAACCCCACAGAGCTCCCTAGCCCCTTCCACCATGTGAGGACACAATGAGAAGTCCACAACTCCGATGAGAGCCATCACCAAGCACACCAGCACCCTGATACTTACAGCCTCCAGAACCAAGACCAATAAATTTTGTTACTTAAAAGCTGCTCCATCTATGGTATTTTGCTATAGCAGCTCAAACAGACTAAGACCTCCCTCTCCTTCTCAAAATATAACCAAATGTATCAGAAAAACAGCTATCAAGACCATTATCAGGAACAGTGTTCCAAGAGCAAAAATGTTTCAACTCTCCAAAGAGCTGGAAGAAAAAAATTCAACACTCCTTTCTTAAACCAGATTAATTAACCCCCAGCCCCAACACACACACCACATACAAATAAGGCAACTTCTTTTAAGTACATTTTACCAGTTAAGTTCAAAGATCAGTTATTTAAAATGCATATATTCATAAAAGTTACACATTATATCTCAAGTAGCAAGACTGAACTATTAGGACTAGACATCAATAAAGTGCTTTCGTGGAACCCATCCTATAAGGTTCAAGTAACTTCTTAGGAGATCATCATCATCTCAATTCTGAAAGTAGGATTATGAGTCAGGCAGAAGGAAAAATGATAATCAGAAAGATCCATTTCTGAAAAGCTTTTAAAAAAGATGCCTCCATTTTCTCATTCCTGGCCAGCTTTTCATGTGAATCACCCAAAGCTGAGGTGATGGATCTCTGTATTACTGAACTTGCTCCAGTATCTAAATCAGACCACATGAGTCAAATAGATGGTCAACATAAGTCATAATTCACCAGTAATGCCTTAAATTTTTATGAAAAGAAGTTTTAAAACACTTCCTCTCCTAGTTTTCCTACTGTCATTCTGACAGATACTTCTCTAGTTGGCTGGATCCTCTTACCCTGATCCTCCCTTAAATATCAGAGTTCAACAGGGTCTTTTTCTCTCCATAATCCACATTTTCTTACTCAATATTCTCTTCTATTGTCATTGTTCTCAAAATCTTTAACAAAATCCTGAGGCTTCTCATAAAGTCTTGGTTGCTCCTGTGTCCTCAATCTCTGCTTTTTCTGCCTTGTTCCAAGGTCTCATCACTTTTTTTTACCAGGATTACTGTTTTAGTCTCCTAAATTATATAGTCTAGACCTACACTCCATCACATCTTGGCCATAATGGTGATCTTTCTCAAGTGCACATCTGACTTTTCTATTCTCATTCTCAATATCAAAAATTTTGCAATTACCTCTGGACCAAAGCCAGCACTACCTGTAGGGAGACTGTTGAGTGATGTGTTCTGCTACCCTGGACTTTTGTGGCCACACATGATTAACAGTTTTTGTGTAGGCACACATGAAAAGGGGAATGGGAACTGAGGCTATTTTATGAAGCCAGGCTCTCCTATGGGCTAAACTTACCAATACATTATGAAGTTACTCAGGAAGCCTGTTTGTCTTGACCTGGACTTTAGGTGGTAATTACATACACATATATATAATCTATATATTTATAAATAAATTATAACATATAAATTTATATATCAATATAACAGACACACACACACATTTATATATTCCTGAGGGTGTATCAGCATTGGTCCATCAGTATGCCTTCATTAGGGCTTAGGGCTAGAATTTATACAATCTTATCTCTGAGAACTCCAACCACCTCTGACAAATCAGAACCCAAACAGCACCGGCTGGTAATATCCCTAAGGCAGCTGACAGAAGACAATATAAAAACTCTTCTGAAAAGATGTATTCCCACACCACTCAGGATTTCCACATAAGATGAAGTCCCTTAAAATAAGCCCACAATCCAAAATAGGAAATGTGCAGATAAAGACAGATTCATCAGATTAACAATAGAATAGGATTGAACCCCCAACAACTGCTGGTGATTATGACAATAACAATACTAATCAATATTTATTGAGGAATTACTATGTGGTAGGTACTGTTTAAAGGGCATTTCATGTTCTCACTCATTTAATAGGTATAGTAACTTAATGAATAGGTATAATTATCACCTTTTATGGTTGAGGAAATTGATTAAACCTATTAGATAGGTGCTAAATATAATTAAAATAATTAATGATATAAAAGAATAAAAAAACTCCATACTATTAAAACAAATCACCATTAAAACAATGGTCATATTTGAAAAAAATGTAGTTTTAGAAATGAATAAATTTAAATTAAAATCTCAGGGGAAAATAAAACCACTGATTGGAATGCAGAGGAGAGAACTACTAAAAAAATAATTATAAAAATACATGGAGAACACAACAAATAGTTCAAACCCCTAACAAGTTTCAAGAAAAGAGAATAGAGAGAATAGAGAAAAATAAATCCTTGAAGAAATGATAGCACAAATTTTCAGGAACTGATAAATGAATCATCGTAATTTTAAAACATAGCACGGAAGGAAAAAAAATAAAGCCACACCTCATTGGATCATGTGAAACTGCAGAACATCAAAGTCAACAAGAAGATTAAGAAGTAACCAAAGAGAAAAAACAGATGAGCTACAAAGGAATAAGAATCTGACAGTCTTTCCACTGGTGAGAAAAGAAGCAAGAAAATAATGGAACAATATCTTCAAATTCTGTAAGAAATTAGCTGTCAACATAAACTTTAATATAGCCTATGCATCATTCAATACTGAAAGCCAGATAAAAAAAAATTTTTTTTAGCTTGATTGGGCTGAATGTTTACAGTTCACAGAAGGAACTACAGACATCTCTCAGGAATAAGAAATTGAAGGAGTAATAGGCAAAAGGCAATAATGAACAGAGAACCCAGGTCAATACACCTAAATAAAACAGAATACACCTAAGCAAAAACTTCATATATAACTCAGTAATAGTACATTTGTAAAATACTAGAAAACAAGATCATGTGAAAGAAGAGAGTGTCCTGGAGATTAAATGATTCTGAAGTCTTTCCATTATTCAGAAGGATACAGATGTCAATTAATGATAGGTTTTGTTGTGTGAAGTATTAACATAGATATTTAAAGGGGACCACTGAAAAATACAAACAAGTATTATTTCCCAAGTTAGTAAAGGAAAAAAAGGAATTTTTAAGAACTTGACCAAGAAAGTTGAAAAAATGGTAAAAAAGAATCAAGTAATTTATAATATGCAAAGTTATATGGTACAAATATAGAAGTTGATCTATAATTACAATAAATGCAAACAGAGGAAATATCCACTTAATAGATAAAGACTCCACATCTAAATTTTTAAAAAAATCTTCCTATATGCTATATTGAGCAGGCACATCTAAAATAAGGAAATTTAAAGATAAATGAATCACTAAAATTAAAAAGGTCTGCTTTGTGAAAGATTATGTTAAGAGAATGAAAAGACAAGCCATAGACTTAGAGAAAATATTTGCAAGAAACATATCTGATAAAGGACTGTTATCCCAAGTCTAGGAAGAACTCTCAAAATTCAACAATATGAAAATAAACCACCTGATTAGAAAACAGCCAAAGACCTAACACAGACATCCTACCAAAGAAGATATACAGATGACAAATAGCACATATACATCCTCAGGGAAATACAAATTAAAGCAATGATATACTACTACACACCCATTAGAATGGCCAAAGTCTGAAACACTGAAAACAACAAAGGTTGTTGAGGACATGGAGCAATGCAGACTCTCGTTCATTCTTACTTGGAGTGCAAAATGATACAGCTAGTTTGGAGGAAAGCTGGGCACGTTCTTACAAAACTAAACACACTCCTAGCATATGATCCAGCAATGGCACTCCCTGGTATTCACACAAAGGCAAAATTTATGTCCACACAAAAACCTATACATGGATATTGTCTTAGTTTGTTCAGGCTGCTATAACAATATACCATAAATTAGTGGCTTATGAACACCAAACATTTATTTCTCTCAGTTCTGGAAGCTGAGAAATCTAAGATCAAGGCACCAGCAGATTTATGCCTGGTGAGAGCCAACTTCCTTATTGATGGCCCTCTTCTTACCATAACCTCACATGGCAAAAGGGGCAAGTTAGTTCTCTGGGGTCTTCCATAGGGGCACTAATCCCAATCATGAAAGCTCTGCACTCATGACCTGATCACATCCCAAAGGCCTACCTCCTAATACTGGGGCTTACCACCTCAACATATGAATTTGAGGGAGATGCAAACATTCGATTTACAGATGTTTATAGCGGCTTATTTTATAGTTGCCAAACTGCTCTAAAAATTAAATCCTATTTCTTTAAAAAATGTCAAGGGATAGAGTAAGTGTACAAGAAAAACACTGTATCAGAGTAAATAGTTATGGCAAAGAAAGTTATTATTAAGGATAATGACAGTAATGAACTAATTATTGAAGTAATAACTTCATTAGGAAATTAACTTGTATGCACTTAACAGCATAGCCTCAAAATACATAAAGCAAAAGCCTGGTGACAAAAGCAAAAGACAAAAGTTGACAAATCCATGCTATGTGGTTCCTGTCTGTACATCAACTAGATGTTTACTTACCTACTTAAGACACAGTCTTCCCATATGGATGCCTTTCTCTGAGAAGACCCACTAGTGGCTGCACTGGACTGAAAGGTGTCTCTCTAAACTTCATATGCTAAAGCCTCAACCCTCAATGAGGCAGTGCTTATGTGGAAGTCATTAAGGTTAAATGAGGTCATAAGGGTAGGGCTCTCAATTGAATAAGGTCAGTGTCCTTATAAGAAGGATACAGAACAGAGCTCCCTCTCACTGCAAATGCACACAGAGAGGAAAGGCCATGTGAGCACTCAACAAGAAGATGGCCGTGTGCAGGCCAGAAAGAGAGTCCTCACCAGAACTCAACATGCCGACACTCTGATCTCAGATTTCCAGCCTACAGTACTATGAAAAAATTAATTTCTATTGTTTAAGCCACCCAGTCTTTGGTATTTTGTTATGGCAGCCTGAGCAGCATAATACAATGGCAATATAGGCCACTGTATTAATAATGAAAATGAAAGGAAGCAATATAGCCCAAATTTTTAAAAGTATTATTCTTACACTAGATATATGATGTATATGTTCTCCCAGCCAAACCATTCTTACTCTGATCCTTGCTTCCATTCATTTTCTGACCTGAACTTTTGGGGAATGTAATCCCATGGTGTCATCATTCATTAATTCAGGAAGCATGTATAAACATATTTCTTCCTGCAAAGGAATCTTTTCAACTTTTGCAAAATAAGCCTTTTTAAAAATTAATTTTGCATTCTAGTCTAGTATGAGAATGTTCAGTATATACCCACTGTATGAGTTCAATAAATACATGTTGATTTAAGAAGAAAATAAAAGCCTAGGTGATGTTAGATACTCAAATAAGAAGAACGAATAAATTGCATCCCACACAACTTACTTTCTCTGAGGCAACCTGTGGACCTGTAATCTACAGTGACACTGGTGTAATACCTGAGATGGCTTAGATAGCTATATTAGTAGGTGTGGAGTTGTGCAGGTGCAACAGAACTACCATGTATGTGGAAGAGGGGTGCGTGAAAGCAGACACAGTAAGATGAAATGATTCTGAAAGGAAGAAAGAAGTGGTGAATTAGATAAGGTATCATTGTTCTCTGGATAAATACTGCTTTTTTCTTTCAACCACCAAGAAGTTCAGAGAGCTCAGCGTAAGATACAGAGTTGGCCCTGGTAGCCTACAAACCATGAAACAGAATTTAAAATTCACATTAGTCAAACAAAACTATGAGCCACTACGTATGAGAAAAGCCACTGATAAAACAATGTACTACCATAATCAACCACTCTCAAAAGATCATTGTGGCAATAACTGAGCTTACAGCTGGTCATTACCCACCACACTATTTGATGCTCAACAGGGAGTTCAAGTGACTCACCAATATGGCAGTGCCTTGATTTATACACTGTACTAAAAGCAACTTTGAAACAGAATGAGACTAAAATCATCAGGATATCTGATATACAGGGAAATGGGTTGCATTTTGCATTAGAGGACTGGCTAAGTATGAGCTACCATTTCAAAAAGGACCCACCAAACAGGCATGCATGGTTTTGTAAACATGCTTCACAAAATTATCTTTATTAGAGAAAAGCAATTTTGTAGATTCTCTGAGATAAATAAGCTTCTAATGGCTTTTACTTCAGGAAGTATGAAACATTATTTTATTTCCAGTAACAATGAAGTCAATGAAGTGCAAAAAGAGAAATGCAACAAGTTCTTCTGACAGTTCCCTCCCTGTGTATAAAAACTGATTCTAAATCACTGCACTTCAAAATGCTAGCATTAAATATCTCACGGGTCACACATGCTTGAACCAAGTAACATTTACCTTAAAACTAATTATAGACATTACCATATTATTTAAATGGTTTAAAAGAAATAACACATTTTTGGTCACAATCTTCTATGTACAAGCCACAGAATTGGGATCCAGAACATTCATATTTTTTAAAATACACCTGCCCTCAAGGATTTTATTGTCTCAAAAAAATATAAGACCTACTGGGAAAAATTTAAATACCAACTTTTTAAATACATATATATGACAATAACACAAAATGGAACATCTGTCCATGTCCTTTATGAGTTTCCCACACTAGTTTCCACGTCAATCTGAATTTTAAAGATATCTTAAAGACAGACTCTGAGCATCTTAAAATTGAGCCAATGTAACATTAACCTGAGAGTAAGACAAAGCAAATAAGAGATTTCACCATTACCACATCAGCTAAAAGCATGACACAACATTTAAGATTTCTATGGTCTCTGAGAAGAACACTAAAATGGAAAAGTTCTACTTTCTGTCAAAAACTTTTCCACAAGAGAGAGGGGAAGATGGCAGCAAGAGTAGCGCAGCAGAAGTCTCCTCCCAAAACCATATATATTTTTGAAAATACAACAAATAAAACTATGCCTAACAGAGAGACCAAAGGATACACTACAACAGCCAGGCTACATCTACATCTGCGAGAACTCAGCACCTCACGAAGGGGGTAAGATACAAGCTGTGGCCCAGAAGAACCTGAGCGCCACACCCCCCAGCTCCCTGATGGGAGGAGAGGAGTCAGAGTAGGGAGGGAGTGGAAGCCCAGGACTGCTAAATAACCAGCCCTGGTAATCTGCACTGGGAGCACAGGCACACATTGCATGGTGTGCTGGATATTAGCGAAATGGAAAAGTAAAGTCTGCGAGTGGGTCCCCGCAGCCAGCTTTTTGAAAGTCTTAAAGGGACAGGGGCTTCAGAGCTAGACAGAATCGTCCCAGCACACTCAGCCCAGCAGCTGGGAATCCCGGGAAATTCCAGGTGCCCTAATCCCCTGGGTGGAAACACAGCTCTGAAGCCCATCACAGTGATAAACAGCCTGCCATTCATTCACTCTCCCACATGGCCCCAGCAGAGCAGCCTGGGAGCGGCCACACCCACAGCAGCTGCCTAGAGACTCCTCCCAGTGCACAGCCGCCCAGACCAGACGCAGGGCCGCAGCCAGTGAGCAGCTGCTCATTGCAGGCAGAGGCGAGAAGGGGTGCCATTCTTGCAGGAGAGCACACCCGGTGTGCCTGCCTCTCCCCACAGGGCTCTGGGTGGCCTGGTCCAGCCTGCTGTGGCTCAGGAAATTAACCCAGACCCTGCTGCTGGGTGCAGGTAACTAACACAAGGCAGCGGAGAAGGGCAAGGCATCCAGCAAGCAGGAAGGGACTTTGTTCTCCCAGCTAACACACACACACTACCTGCCTATGACTACCTCTATTGGAATGAAAAGGCAGAAGAATTTGGTCCAGTCCAGAATCACCCAGACAACCCCTGAGAGACGACCAGTGTAGACAGATTTAATGAATCTTCCTGAAAAAGAAACCAAAATAAAGGTCATAACCATGCTGATGGACCTGCAGAGAAATATGCAAGAGCTAAAGGATCAAGTTGGGAGGGAGAATACAGAAATAGAACAATCTTTGGAAGAACTTAAGAGAAGACTGGATGAGGTGCAAGAGGCCATTAATGGAATAGCAATCAGAGAACAGGAATACAGAGAAGTTGAGGCAGAGAGAGATAAAAGGATCTCCAGGAATGAAAGAATATTGAGAGAACTGTGTGACCAATCCAAAAGCAACAATATTCGCATTATAGGGGTACCAGAAGAAGAAGAGAGAGAAAAAGGGATAGAAAGTGTCTTTGAAGAAATAATTGCTGAAAATTTCCCCAAACTGGGGGAGGAAATAGTCTCTCAGACCACAGAAGACCACAGAACTCCCAACAGAAAGGACCAAAGGAGAACAACACCAAGACACATAATAATTAAAATGGCAAAGATCAAGGACAAGGACAGAATATTAAAGGCAGCCAGAGAGAGAAAAAAGGTCACCTACAAAGGAAAACCCATCAGGCTATCATCAGACTTCTCAACAGAAACTTTACAGGCCAGAAGAGAATGGCATGATATATTTAATGCAACGAAACAGAAGGGCCTTGAACCAAGAATACTGTATCCAGCATGATTATCATTTAAATATGAAGGAGGGATTAAACAATTCCCAGACAAGCAAAAATTGAGGGAATTTGCCTCCCACAAACCACCTCTACAGGATATTTTTAAGGGACTGCTTTAGATGGAAGCACTCCTAAGGCTAAATAGATGTCACCAGAGAAAGTAAAATCACAGCAAAGAAAGCAGACCAACCAAATACTAACTAAAGGCAAAAAATAAAATCAACTATGCACAAAAGCAGTCAAAGGAAACACAAAAGAGTACAGATTAAAACACCTAACATATGTATCATAATTCTTCCAAGTGGTAAAGATATCTCAAGACAAATGCTGGGCATAGAAGCCACAGGGCATAAATCTGTAAAAAAGTAAAAAGCTAACCTTTTCAAACAACATTGCTTCTCTCTCACTTACCAACTTTACATTTCCCTGTATGGCCCCAGAAGATGACTGGTTAGCCAGAGACGGGTAAGATTCCTCAAGGGAGGAACAACCTAGGACAGGCACAGTCGCAGGGGGGCCATCAGGTGAGAAATTGGGGATCAACAGAGGTGAGGCTTAGAACCTCACCCACCCTGTTTTGAGAGAAATCTTCTGCACCCATGGATGTTTTGTTGCCCTTGTCTAGCTTGGATTAACACATAGTCTACAGGCACACACCTGATCATCTACATTTGCTCTCTTACAGCACTAAACTATGTTTTCTACCTTTATCTTGCATCTACCTACCACTTCAGCATTTTATTAAAAATAATAATAACAATAATAATAAGGGAGAAATGTGGGATTCACATATAAATCAAGTATAAAAATCAAACGAATAATCATAATTGACCTGATTGTTTATAGTTCATGATGTGTGATCAAAACCGAAAGTTTCTGTGATGACTGCCCTTGCACTGTTCACCATGTAAGAACTTATTCACTATGTAAGAACTTGTTCACCATGTAAAAACTTGTTCCTTATGCTTTAGAACATTGGAGACTGTTGGGAATTAGGCTTGGGGTTGATTAATGATTGTGCATTGAGTCCCCTATACAAAATTTTATTGTTGTTAACAACCATATGATCAATGAATATGAGAGATGCCCTCTCAAAAAAAAAAAAAGAAAATTAGAAGATGAGCTGATTGTCAATGCGAAAGTGATAGATCAATGGATTAGTAGTCTTAAAGGGTAAACAGAGTGAGACTTATGATTAGAGTAAGTAGGCTGGAAAGAAAATTGGTGTTCAGAGGTCTTCACTTGTCTAAGATATCATATTTTCCAAATAAAAAAAAAGAATATTATGTTAGCTGTTACAGGCTACTGAAGTCATAAGAAGTTACCATAACCTGTCACTGCACTGCCTACACTGAACAATAACATTTTTTGTTCCCATATTAGTAACTTATGATGGATGTGCAATTCACATGCCATATGGCCTGCTGAGTAATGGAAAAACTGAACCTTGTTTTCAAGTTGGCATTTGTGTATGTACTCCAATAATAATAATAAAGGCAAAAATTAAAAAATAAAACACCTAACATATAAAGAATGGAAGAGGAGGAATAAGAAGGGACAGAAATAAATAATCATGACTGTGTTTATAACAGCTTAATAAGAGAGTTAAGTTAGATGATTAGATAGTAAAGAAGCTACCCTTGAACCTTTGGTAACCATGAATCTAAAGCCTGCAATGTCAATAAGTACATATCTTTCAATAATCACCCTAAATGTAAATGGACTGAATGCACCAATCTAAAGACACAGAGTAATAGAATGGATAAAAAAAGCAAGACCCATCTATATGCTGCTTACAAGAGACTCACCTCAAACCCAAAGACACACACAGACTAAAAGCCAAGGGATGGAAAAAGATATTTCATGCAAACAATAGGGAGAAAAAAGCAGGTGTTGCAGTACTTGTATCAGACAAAATAGACTTCAAAACAAAGAAAGTAACAAGAGATAAAGGACACTACCTAATGATAAAGGGGTCAGTCCAACAAGAGGATATAATCATTATAAATATATATGCACCCAATACAGGAGCACCAACATATGTGAAAGAAATAATAACAGAATTAAAGGAGGAAATAGAATGCAATGCATTCGTTCTAGGAGACGTCAATACACCAATCGCTTCAAAGGACAGATCCACCAGGCAGAAAATAAGTAAGGACACAGAGGCACTGAACAACACACTAGAACAGATGGACCTAATAGACACCTATAGAACTCTATACACAAAAGCAGCAGGATACACATTCTTGTCAAGTGCACATGGAACATTTTCCAGAATATACCACATAGTAGGCCACAAAAAGGGCCTCAGTAAATTTTAAAAGACTGAAGTTCTACCAACCAACTTCTTAGACTAAAAAGATATAAAACTAGAAATAAATTGTACAAAGGAAACAAAAAGGCTCACAAACACATGGAGGCTTAACAACATGCTCCTAAATAATCAATGGATCAATGACCAAATTAAAATAGAGATCAAGTAATATATGGAGACAAATGACAACAGCACAAAGTGCCAACTTCTGTGGGATGCAGCAAAGGCACTTCTAAGAGGATAATATACAGCAATTCAGGCCTTTGTAAAGAAGGAAGAACAATCCCAAATAGTCTAAAGATGCAATCATTGGAACTGGAAAAAGAAGAAAAAATGAGGCCCAAAGTCAGCAGAAGGAGGGACATAATAAAAATCAGAGAAGAAATAAATAAAGTTGAGAAGAATAAAACAATAGAAAAAATCAATGAAACCAAGAGCCAGTTCTTTAAGAAAATAAACAAAATAGATAAACGCCTAGTCAGACTCATTAAGAGAAAAAGAGAATGTACACACATAAATAGAATCAGAAATGAGAAAGGAAAAATCATGACAGACCCCACAGAAATACAAAGAAGTATTAGAGAATACTATGAGAATCTATATGCTAACAAACTGGAAAACCTAGAAGAAATGGACAACTTCCTAGAAAAATACAACCTTCCAAGACTGACCCAGGAAGAAACAGAAAATCTAAACAGACCACATACCAGCAAAGAAATTGAATCAGTAATCAAAAAACTACCCAAGAGCAAAACCCCCAGATGGATTTACTTCTGGATTTTATCAGACATATAGAGAAGACATAATACCCATTCTCCTTCAAGTTTTCCAAAGAATAGAAGAGGAGGGAATACTTCCAAACTCATTCTATGAAGCCAGCATCACTCTAATATCAAGACCAGGCAAAGAACCCACCAAAAAAGAAAATTATAGACCAATATCCCTGATGAACATAGATGCAAAAATACTCAACAAAATATTAGCAAACCGAATTCAAAAATATATCAAGAAGATCATACACCATGACCAAGTGGGATTCATCTCATGGATGCAAGGATAGTACAACATTCGAAAATCCATCAACATCATCCACCACATCAACAAAAAGAAGGACGAAAACCACATGATCATCTCTATAGATGCTGAAAAGGCATTCAACAAAATTCAACATCTATTCAGGATAAAAATTCTTAACAAAATGGGTATAGAAACATAATAAAGGCCATATATGACAAATCTGCAGCCAACATCATACTCAATAGCGAGAAGCTGAAAGCATTTCCTCTAAGATCGGGAACAAGACAGGGATGCCCACTCTCCCCACTGTTTTTCAGCATAGTTTTGGAGGTCCTAGCCATGGCAATCAGACAAAACAAAGAAATACAAGGAATCCAGATTGGTAAAGAAGAAGTCAAACTGTCACTATTTGCAGATGACATGATATTGTACATAAAAAACCCTAAAGATTCCATCTGAAACTACTAAAACTAATATCTGAATTCAGCAAAGTTGCAGGATACAAAATTTTTAATACACAGAAATCTGTTGCTTTACTATACACTAATGATGAACTAGCAGAAAGAGAAATCAGGAAAATAATTCCATTCACAATTGCATCAAAAAGAATAAAATACCTAGGAATTAACCTAACCAAGGAAGTAAAAGACCTGTACCTTGAAAACTACCAGACCCTTTGAAGAGAAATTAAAGAGGACCCTAACAAATGGAAATTCATTCCATGCTCTTGGCTAGGAAGAATTAATATTGTCAAAATGGCCATCCTGTCTAAAGCAATCTACAAATGCAATGCAATCCATATCAAAATACCAACAGCATTCTTCAATGAACTGGAACAGTTTTACAATTTATATGGAACCACAAAAGACCCCGAATAGCCAAAGCAATTCTGAGAAGGAAGAATAAAGCAGGGGGGATCTAGCTTCCCAACTTCAACCTCTACTACAAAGCCACAGTAATCAAGACAAATTTGGTACTGGCATAAGAACAGACCATAGACCAGTGGAACAAGATAGAGAGTCCAGACATTAATCCAAACATATATGGTCAATTAATATACGATAAAGGAGCCATGAACATACAATGGGGAAATGGCAGCCTCTTCAACAGCTGGTGTTGGCAAAACTGGACAGCTACATTTAGGAGAATGAAACTGGATCACTGTTTAACCCCATACACAAAAGTAAATTCAAAATGGATCAAAGACGAGAATGTAACTCATGAAACCATAAAACTCTTAGAAAAAAAAACATAGGCAAAAATCTCTTGGATATAAACATGAACAACTTCTTCATGAACATATCTCCCTGGGCAAGGGAAACAAAAGCAAAAATGAACAAGTGGGACTATATCAAACTGAAAAGTTTCTGTACAGCAATGGACACCACCAATAGAACAAAAAGGCATCCTACAGTATGGGAGAATATATTCATAAATGACAGATCCGATAAAGGGTTGACATCCAAAATATATAAATAGCTCACACAGCTCAACAAACAAAAAGCAAATAATTCAATAAAAAAAATGGTCAGAGGAGCTGAACAGACAGTTCTGCAAAGAAGAAATTCAGATGGCCAACAGACACATGAAAAGATGCTCCACATTGCTAGTCATCAGAGAAATGCAAATTAAAACCACAATGAGATATCACCTCACACCAGTAAGGACTGCCACCGTCCAAAAGACAAACAACAACAAATGTTGGCAAGGTTGTGGAGAAAGGGGAACCCTCCTACACTGCTGGTGGGAATGTAAATTAGTTCAACCATTGTGGAAAGCAGTATGGAGGTTCCTCAAAAAACTCAAAATAGAAATACAATTTGATCCAGGAATTCCACTCCTAGGAATTTACCCTAAGAATGCAGCACTCCAGTTTGAAAAAGACATATGCACCCCTATGTTTACCACAGCACTATTTGCAATAGCCAAGAATTGGAAGCAACCTAAGTGTCCATCAGTAGATGAATGGATAAAGAAGATGTGGTACATATACACAATGGAATATTATTCAGCCATAAGAAGAAAACAAATCCTACCATTTCCAACATGGATGGAACTAGAGGGTGTTATGCTCAGTGAAATAAGCCAGGCAGAGAAAGACAAGTATCAAATGATTTCACTAATCTGTGGAGTATAAGAACAAAGAAAAAACTGAAGGAGCAAAACAGCAGCCAACTCACACAACCCAAGAATGGACTAACAGTTACCAAAGAGAAAGGGACTAGTGAGGATGGGTGGGAAGGGAGGGATAAGGGGGTGGGGGAGAAGGAAGGAGACATTATGATTAGCATGTATTATGAGAGGGGTATGGGGAGGGCTGTACAACACAGAGAAGAAAAGTAGTGACTCTATAGCATCTTACTACGCTGATGGACAGAGACTGTAATGGGGTATCTGGAGGGGACTTGGTGATGGGGGGTGTCTTGTAAACAGAATGTTCCTCATGTAATTGTAGATTAATGATACCAAAAAAAAAAGAAACCTTTCCACAGTTTCCACAGTTTTCTAGAATACATATTGCAGAATTATGAATATTAGAAAAGAGAAAAGGAATGCATGTATTATCTTTGGTTCCTTCTCCATTCTCAGGAAAATGTTTTGGTTGATAAAACTGAGGATATGCTTCAGCTGAGCTCCAGGAAAATCTCAGCCAGAGAAGAAGCAGGAAAGTGGAATAACCTGATCTGGAATTTGAAGGTCATGTCTTGAAGGCAGTGCTTCCATACCTAAGCTGTGGTCAGCAGAATCACCTGGGCTGGTATAAGGCAGAAGCAGTTTTTAAAGATGTAGATTCCCAGGCACCTTTCTACATCACAGAATTAATATTCACAGAATAAGGCTTGGGAACCTAATTATTATTGTCTCTAAAAGTGCTTTCTAATTCTAAGACTCTTATTTACCTCAAATCTCATGAAAGTATAAAGTTCTATGTCATCCAGAAACTTCAAACTACAAGAGTGGGTGACAGAACCCCGCTCCCAGACCACCCTGATAATGCCCACTAGGAACCAGGACCACCCGGAGGTGTGTTATTTTAGCAGCCCTTGGCTCTGGCACCTACGGGTATGGGCAGAGCGCCATCAGGTCAAAAGAAGAGTAGAGAACAATACATCCTTTTGACATGTTCCATTCTTATAAATTAAGGTGGGTAAGTAAAAACTTGTATTTTTAAAACAACACCTGCATGGTATTTTTACAGTATAGTTTACACAGGCAGTTCAACATGCATTATCATGCAATCTTTAAGTCAGTTGTTCCTGATATTTTATATTATAAAGGAGAACACATTACACTAGAGAAGCCAAAGAAATTATCCAACACCACACCGCTAGGGAGGACAGGGGCTGAGTGCTGACACTGGAAGTGAGGTGTGCTAAACTCCAAATCCCAGGTTCCACAGCATTTAAATGGAAGATGTCTAATTAGGAAAACAATGTATTAGAGTTATGTCAAATGACTCACTGTTGCTTTGCAAATTTGGATCAGAATTCTGTGTTCTTATTCTTGAAAGAATGAATTTCCTCAGGAGCCAAAATTAAACAATTCTTATCAGTGAGGTAAGTACATTGTGCGTAAAAGAAAGAAGTGATGAATATAACCCCTAATCCTGAACAAACCACACACAGAAAACCTCGAAGAGGAACGGCGTGAGGAAGGACTTTAAATTACAGACCTACTTTCTAGCCCCAGATCTGCCACTGACCAGTTACATAACTTTGAAGAGGCATGTCAATAATTTGGACCCACGTTTCCACATTGGTAGAATGGGGGAGCCATTACCTAATAAAAATATACATAAATCTTGCTATGCTATGCTTTTCAAGATGATTACTAATAGCCAGTTCATACGAAAAAGTTTTAAGAGAGTCACGTATGCCTCTGTAAAAACTGTTTGCTTTGCCTACTCACAAAATACGGTTTAACTTGGTTATATTCTGCTAGACAGCCTTCAATTCCCTCCCCATATGGCAGTCATCAGAAAGAAATCAGCTGGCTGAAACTATTTCACTACAGTCTAATATTAAATGCATGTTATCCAATTTCCTAAATTAAAAAAAAAATCAACTACCAACTGAATATATACCATGTCCAAGAAAATTTTTTATCACTGCCACTGAAATGTGTTTTTATTACAAATAAAATTTTTCAGTTTTCCAAATAGAGTAAAAAGCACCACTGCATAGCTGTGAGCACAAATGAAGACCAAATAGAGAGTTTGTACGTATTTGCAGTCTTCGGTTCTTAATCGACTTGTGGCATGTTTCAGGACTGAATGCAAATACAGAAGCGTGTGCTGGGACTCACACGGGAAAGCCACAGTGCTTGCAGTGACCATCTCCCCAGCCGCCCACCAGCTCCCCCTACCCCCAGCCCACCCCTTTCTTTACCCAAATCACTGTTTGAACATGCTAATTTTAAAAGGCATATTTTTAAATGCAAAAAAAGCAATGTTAAGTTATACATTCACTCAATAAATATTTATCAATTGCTTATTATGGACCAAATTCTGCTAATCATTAATAATAATATGGGAAGCATGGTAGATGAGGCGCCCATCCTACATCACTTCCAGTCAGGGGAAGAGAGGAAAGTGTCCAAAACATTAATCTAAAGGACAGTAAATTCCATGAGAGGATGCCCTGTAGAGGAGTACGGGGCAGAGGTCGGGAGGTAATCTGAAGAGAACCATTTTAAGAGCAACTAAAAGTCAAATTTGCTCTGCAAGATAGTATACATGGTATTATCCAGAATAAATATTTGACAGACGCTTCTGACTCGGGTACATGTCACAATTGTGTAAAGAGTTTCAAAAAATACCAAGATCTCCAAGTCATTCCACAAAATTCTGACTGTAGATCTGGGAATCTGTTTTATAAAGTCACATATGTATTTTATGACACATACCTCATTTTGAGCACTATTTTTCTAAAATTTGTCCTTTCAAGGCTTACTTTCAGAAAATCCTGATTTCTTAAAATAAATTCCAAAATTAAATGTGAAAACTGAAAGCTGCCTTGCATGATGACACATTTCTCTAAATCAACAAGCCAACTGGTAAAAGTTTTGCTGTTAACAATTTAACAGTGGCTGAAGAATTTTGTTCCACCATTGATTTATGTGAAAAACTATTCACTAATTACTTCAAGATACAATATTAATAATGCTTTTCACATTCATATTGAAATTTTTAACCATGTCCAAGATTATCTTAAATGCAGGCCAGTTTCTTCTTCGGCTTAAATTGTTTGGCACCTGCAGATTTCCTATGGTTGTAGTATTGTGACTGGACAGTATTTTATTAGCAAATCACAAGCACTGAGCAGTTCAAACAATTTATCTCTGCTAACAAGCAAAGGTTTTGTGTTAAACTTGTACATCCAAGCTGTTTAAAATTGATGGTGTTTATTTATTATGTACACAGAGTACCAAGAAAAAGTACCCAAGTGTTTCTTAATTTCCAGGTCAATCATAACTTTACTAATAATTGGTTGAGGATCATAACAATGAGAAGCAAGAGAGTTCTTTACAAGGGGTTAGGGATATTTCTTGGAAATGGTTGTCTCCTGGTTATAAAATTAGAGAAAGGAAAGAATTAAAATGATTAGGCTCTAAAAATGACTTAGTAGAAGTGACAGGTTTTTTTTTTACCTAAATATTTTTTAAGTACCAAATTTGTCACTCCTGGAAGTTATATGTTACTAACTGTAAAATCATTTTATTGCAGCAGTAAAAGAAATGAAGTACTTTCAGCCAATGTTTTTCAATAAATCAGGAACTTTGTATTAAATCTGCATTTTATTTGCTTATATGGATTTTTTTTTTTTACTGTATAGGTACATATTACTGAATCACAAAATGAGGTGCTTCCAAGAACCCCACAGGCTCAGGAGGTAGGTTTTCCTGAGGGCAATAAACTGGGAAGCTGTCACACACACACACACAAAAGCATCAGCTGAAGCATTTCTGCTTGAATTGAGAAAAGGGGTATCCATCTAGGATAGATCTTTTAAAAGCAATACTCTCCCACATGATCATTTCTACAGTTAACTAATCATAAGATTGTTTTAATCACCTTGATTTTAAATATTCACCCATTAGAGTTGCAAATTATATTATAATTGCATATTAGCTAATAGATAATAGTTAATGATTTATTAAAAATTAGATTATAAGAAGACAAACTATGTAAATTTTCTATAGAATTCTTATTAAATTTTTGTTACTATTTAAGGGTTTATAAACTTTTTTTTTTACTTATCAGTGATATTATAAAGAGATAGGAAGAGAAAGGGAAAAAGTGAAAAAAAGGAGAAAAAAAATCCTCTCATTCTGTTTTTCATTAGCATCACAGTTAAGAAATGGTGATACCATTTTAAACTGTCTGTTGACACTATGTTACTTAATTCAGTGGATTTACATGCTTCCTGACCCTTGTCAACATGAGTAATTGAGAACTAGTAGCTGCTGAATGCTGGACGGGAGACCAAAGACGGTCACTGTAATAGCATTTGTCAACCTGAAAGCAAAGAGACTTCAAATATATGTCCATTGTACAAGATCTTCCCCTAGCATATGATATTAAGATATAAGAACACAGAACCAAAGACAGAAACAGAGACTAAAATTGAAAACCAGAAACCAAAATCTTAGATTTTATACAGGAGCATATCCAGTAGTCAAACACCCAGCTTAAGTCACTTTGTTAATGGACTACCAAGTATATCATCATAATCTAATACAAATCAATTATAACTAAACCACCACAGTAAAGCTGCCATATGGCAGGGTAGCCTGTTTAAGGCAGCAGAGCTCTGTAAGTGCTTTGGAACTTTTCCAATCTAAGCTGCAAAACCCAAGAATAAAGTCAATTAGATCCTCTCCCCACTATTAAAAGCTACTATAATTCCACATGTGTATATGTGTGTGTGTGTGTGTATATATATGTGTGTGTGTGTGTGTGTGTAGATGTACATATATATAAAGGCATATTTAAATATGTATACACAGATAATAAATGCATTAATAAAAAGTAATTTTTCTAAGTCTGAGTGTCTATATTTCTAAAGGTTTTATAAGGGAGGAAGAAATGCATTCCTTTAATTCTATTACCCTATAAGGGTTTCCTATAAATATAAAAGATTGTTAGAGTAGCAATCCTAACTCAGTGGCCTTTAACCTTGTCTTTAGCTGTCTTCAAGCAATCTCTGGCATGAATTTTCTTTCCTCCTTAACCCACTAAAATTGAATACAGCTCAAATCAATAAATATTTATTGAATACCTATTGTGTTTCAGACACTGTAATGGACTCTACTGGGGATATAAAGAGGCAGTCAGCTAGATAGGAACATATGAACCAGTAAAATGCTTGAAACAAGCAGTTTACAAGAAATGCAGAAAAAATTGCCACAAAATTATATTAGATTCATTACTAAATCAACTTATGAACTACTACTGCCACAGGGCTCCCCACCCTCCACCCCAGGAGAGAGAAAGATCGTGAAAACCATGAGTTGGATTTTGCAAGATGGGCCAGTTTAGGGTAGGAGAGGGAGGAGATATGTTTAGGGTCAGAGAGGGAGGAGATATTCCAGGTAAATGAAATCAAAGGGATGAAAAATGTAGGAAGTATTCAGAAGCCATGTCATGTTTTTAAAAAATATATTGTTTGCCAGTTACAGAGATTAAGTTGCAGTAACTGTAATTACTAATGATTCAGTGTTATGCAATCTGTGATGTTGATTGAAAATAAAATGTTTATAGAGTTATTTACTTGGATGAAGCAATAAATTGATAACTTGGTTATTTCAGATTCCCTCATAGGTTTGATGTTTCAATTTGGTAGTTCCAAGCAAATAGTAAGAAGGGGATAACTCTGCCTATGTTTAATACTATATAATAAATATTGTTCTGGTTCTTTGAAGGCATATTGGGGTACTAAGATCTACTTTTTCTCATACACTTTGCCAAATTAAGTGTAAGGCTGTTAAAGCTCACTGGCCTCCAATTTTTTTTTCAAGGTTCCTATACAGGTTCTCAAAGATCACTGTGCATGAAAATTCCATGGATTTTATGATTCAGTTAATCTGGGGTGGTGCTCAAGTAGTCCACTGACCATTGTGTGAAATGCTTGCCTGAAAATTGGGGTCCTGGGTAACGATCAAATTGATTCTGTGAGAAGGTCAAATCCTGGCAGTTTAATTTAAATTATTTTTATGACAAAAAGACTATGCAGGTGCACTAGAATTTAGTAATAGTTCTGACAGTTATAATTAAGCTTCTGCTGTTCAGAACTGAAGTCCTGAGCAATAAATGAAGAACTGCTGATATCAGCGCAGCACTTAAGAAAAGGCCTTCCACAAGCAAGTGGCTATTTTGGGACTCCTCCCCGCACCCAACCACCCCCCCCACACCTCTCATCACTATCCTGCTTCTCTGGCAAAGACATAGCAGGGTCAGGCCAGCCACAATCTACATATCGAAGTCAGACTTGACATCCCGCTAATCTTACCATGCGTTAACTGAGTAAGCTAGCCTTCTGTATCCAAAAAAGATCCTGCCCAAATGCGATGGCACTTCAGACTGGAAGAGACTGATTAACTTCTTGGTGTTTCCTTGAGATTTTGATTACAGTCCTGACATAGTGCCAACCGTGATACATTTAAATGAGATATGTTTCTGCTTCTCTTTCACCCAGTGAGTAACTTAAGAGACAAATTAACTATCTTGTTCATCTTTGTGGCCCCAGGCCTAGCAAGCACTCAATAAATACATACAAATCACATACACAGGAAAATCATCACTCTGCCCAATCCTGTCAGGAAACTGACAGTGAGCATATTCGTAGGTTGCCAATGAACATATATTCAGAGATGGAACCAGCCAAACAAGAGAATGCGCCTACCACATTGTGAAGAATCATGAACAGAATGAAACTGACAGATCTAGGCAAGTTAAAAGGATAATCAGAAACTATTTCTAATGAGATGTGCAGGAGAAAGAGTTCAAGTATATGATAATAGAATCAAAGAAGCAAACAAAGTAACAGCTCATAGAAGAGAAGTAATGAACTTTAAAAAAAAAGTGAGCCACTATTTTAGAGGAAATGATAGTAAGGAATTTAAAATAATTTTAATTTAGCAATTTTTTAAAGGAAACAATGTAAAATACTAAACAAGAACTATGTTAAAAATGCAAACAGGGGACATAAATACTTAGTGCAATTAAGCAATGGTAATCAATAAAGTGCATATTCAAAACTCTACATGTGTTCTTATAGTTAATTAAGTAAAGGTGGAGGAAAACTAGCTACCACTTCTATTGTGTTTACCATATCCAGATACTATTCTCTAGGCTTTATATATATTAATTTGCTTAATATTTACAATAACTGTGTGAAGTAGGCATATTTTGGTCCATTTCATTGATGAAAATACTGAGGCATGGCAAAGTGAATTTGTCAACAGTCACCCAGCTGGACCAGCAGGAGCCAAGATGTGAAGTAAGCCAGCCGTCCTGTCTCCCAAATATGTGTTTTTAAGTCCTGTACTATTCCACTTCTCCCCAAGGAGCAAGAAATAGAAGAAAAAGGGGGGGAGGGGGAGATAAGAAGAAAAAAAGGAAATAGAAGGAAAAACAAGACTTTGTAAAGTTCTTTAATATATTGTAAGCTTCTTGAGTATAACTATTATATTTTTTATATCTCTTTTACATCCAGGGCACCTAGCATGGAGCTTTACTCATCATTATAATAATAACAGCTAATATTCAGTAAGTACTTATTGGGTAGTAAAATGGGAATATTTATAATGGCATAGTAATTGTAATAGTAAATGTCTTTGAGCTTTTTTTTTTTTTTTTTTTGTACCAGGCATTTTGCTATGCATTTCACATGAATGAGCTCACTTAACCTTCAGATGAGCTAGGTGGCTTTGTGACATTGAGCAAATTATGGAAATATATAACCTGGATGTAAATTATGAGATTAACAACAGTATCTACATCACAGTGTGTCAGGAGACAAATGAGTTTAAAAAGTGCTGTTTAAAACTTACTGGAATGTAGTAAGTTCACAACAAATTTCAGCTGTTTTCATTTATTACTATTACATTACTATTATTCCTGTTTTACAGATGAAGAAATTGAGGCACATAGAGATTAAGGGGCTTGCTGGAGTTCTCAGAACTCAGAGGTGAGGAAGCCAATATTTGAAGTCAGGTAGTCACTCCAGACTTCAAGAGCTCCATAAATGTTTGTCGTCTGCATGCACGGAGGAATGAATACAAGAGTTGGGGAGACACGGGCAGGTAGGAAAGAAACACGCTATGTAAAAATTAAAAAGAGAGGGAAATGGGATACTTGGTGATAAAAAGAAGGGGGGAAGGGAATTGAGAGAGAGGGGAAGGATAAGAAAGAGTAAGGAGAAGTGAAACAAGAAGAGAAGTTCATTACAAGAAATTCTTCTCACATAATAGTGAGGTCATTTTCTTTTAATCACAAGCTGCAATTAATTTAAGAGTCAGCACTCTGAAATATTAGAGATCATACTGAGAAAATTAAAAGCAACATTAAAGCAGATTCACCTTGAAGTTGGCAAAACTTATTATATAACTGGGCAAAGATAATAGGAAAAAATATCTGGTGACATGGCTCCATGATCAAAGAAGTTGAAATACCTCTAAGCTACAATGTTTCTAGATTTATGTGCTCTAAGGAGGCTTCCCTCATCCTCCCACTCATGGCACATCACTTTCCCCCCTCCCATGGGACAAATGGGAGTTTTGAATTTTGTAAATTCTTCACAAAGGAATCTCTCACCTATAAAACTAACTGCTCTGTATTCAGTAGAGTATTTGAGAGGCAAGAGGATTAATAGTTCTAAGATGGAGAGTTTTAGAACAACTATGGTAGGGGTTCACATGCAAGGTTATTTGAAAATAAATATAATGACCAGTAAAAGCTTAAACTTGCAATGATGTTCATAAAGTTATATGATTTCCTAGGGTCCTCAGACACTGAGAGGATTGACTAAGATGTTGTTGATTAAGTGTCTGGCACAGTGCCTTGTGCATAATAAATGTTCACTTAAGCCACCTAAGCAATTTTTTTCCCCTGGAGCTACAGAGACTGCCTATCATATGACCACCCTCATAGTGAGGCAATGCCAAGCATCTCCATTCAGGGAGGTCAAGCCACTCCAGGTGCCAGTAACTGTGCAGTGTTGAAATGGTAGGTTATAGAGTTGTGCCAAAGCAATACTGAACGTGAACCCAGGAGCTATGCAGACTCCGCGATTGGGCTGCTAAGAAATGCAGAGATGATTATACACAGATGACTATACACAGGAATTGCTGAGTGTTTGGCAATAATTCTGGGTAATGGAGAGGAATAAAGTGTGGTTGACACAGGTCAAGGAGGACGTGCCCTCTCAGGCAGAGGTAGCTGTGAAGTTACAGGAGGTGATGGACACGAGTACACCGAAAAGCCAGGGATAATGGAGGGATTCCAGAGGGAAAGCTAAAAAACAGCAGGTAAATGTTGAGTAACACTGACACGTCTTAAGGGAAACATGAGATTAGCAAGTGACAATGGAGAAAAAGCATCCAGGGGATGGAGAGAGGGCGGTGTAACCAGGAGGCCCCGGACACTAGAGATGCAAGTAGGGTTTGTTGAACAAAGATAAGGTGTAGTCTAGATGAAGCGGTGAGGAGTGGTCAGAGAGCCCTGTAAAGAGCAATGAGATGAGAGATGTGAGCGATGGTGGAGAAAGAGGTGGTGAGGGGGGAAGGGGAGATTCTCCCTTAAGGAGGCATTGAATGTAGTAATAAAGTAAGAAACATTTAAAACAGCAAGGTGATGGCTGCCAAGGTATCTCTGTCTTTCATGAAACCACACAGTCCTTCCAAGATCAAGTGTGTTACTTTAGTGACCACACTATTCTCTCCACTCAGCAGAATTCCCCCTATTTATAGAAATTCAATAATATTAATAATTACTAACTAATTAACTGGGCTTAACATTTTTTAAAAGCTAGTCACTACCAGTACTCTGGCTGGGCTAATAATAAAAACAACACTGACCTGCAATAACGGAGTACTTCCACGTGCCAAGCACATACAAATCGTGTTTCCCTGTATTTAAGACACACTGTAAGCAGGTATTATTAGGTTAGGTATTATTACCCCCACTGCCTAGTGAGAAACCTGAGGATCAGAGACCTAAAGGGCTAGTGAAATTCCCTCTCACTCCAAGATTCTTACTTTTCACTTTGGTGAAAAGTTGTATTAGTATGAGGAATCTACATCGGAATTTTCAGGTTCAAGGTCAGAATTCTCCACCCAAACTTGCCATCACCTGTATTTAATGGTTAAGGGTGTTGGACAGTTCCCACTGCAGTCCTGCATCTATCCATACCTGCCTCGTAGCTGGGAGGAAGCACAAAGGTTCACTTGACTTTGTTTCCCGCTCACAGCTCCTCTATGAGGTAGGCATCATTTCCAGGAATCTAAACTTCAGAGCTAGTAGGCAAAAGTTCTTAGGTCATTCACCTAATAAGTAAGGGAAAGCTGAGCCAGAATTTGAATGAAGTCTTTTATGAATAAACATGCGAGGCCTTTCTTTTTCCATCCCATTATAATTTCAGAATTTTTGTCTGATGCTGAATGCTTCAACAGCTCCATGGTCTCCTGTACTCTTAGAACAAAAAAACTTCTTTGATATAAGAAAATAGGCAAGTTTTGAAAATTATTTCATTTGACATTTATTCTCAAGTATGTAATTATATATGAGGTAAAATGATGTCAAACAACAAAGAAAATTAAAATTACAATCTAAAGTAACAACAGCTCAGGATGGGTAACTTGCCGAGTTAATGAACCTATTCTGTGGTTTGTAAACCTTCCAAGGTGAAGGAAAACCTATGAAAATAATAATGAGCAAAAGAGTTTTGTGTATATGTAAACAGAAAGGCATGATGAAAATAATTGTAAATAACTAAATTACTCAGTTACTAAATACATAAGGCTGACTTTAGAACATTACTGACACCCTAAATATAAAAATGTGTAGTAAGCCATAAATTGTGTAGGACAAATAATTAGCTGGTAGCAAGTAGAAATTGTCTTAATTTATATTTTTATTGTTGTTTTAAACTGTTTGAGAATATTCAATACATACTCATTAAAAGAGTTTAATTCTATAATTTCTTATCATCTTCTCCCAGTACCACATGAATGTGATTTTAAAATGTTTTACTGAAGAGAAATGATGTTTTCCACAGATTAGAAAAGATGTTACAGCTAACACATCTGTACTGCTATAAAAATAGAAATTAGTTTGGCAAAGAAAATGCATTCATATTAAAATATTAAAAATTAAACACAATGTCATAAAACCTGTATCTAAGAAAAGCCATGAAGTTAAACCATTCATCACACATATTTAATGAGGCATTGTCTTTAATAATGGTCATTTCCTACAACAGATGGAAAAATACAGCGGAAAGTCTTCATTTTTAAAACACCTTTACCTGAATGTTTAAACAAATGTACTTGAATTAGGAAAAATTTAATTAAATTAGTCTAATAAAAACATTCAGATTTTGTCTTTATCAAAGCAATTTTCCCTTAAGAAGTCATTACCAATCTTTTAAACAATACATAAATATTTATTATCAAATATTTGGATCAATATTTCATTTCCTAAGGTTTTCAAATTCAAAATAGGGGGTCAGTTCAATCCTACACACCCTGAATCTTAAAGCTACCATCATACTAGAAACGCCATGCAATTTTACTAAAATACCTGTTTTAATCCTTCCCCAGTAAAATTCCAGACACAATATCCAGAGTTCAAAAAAGCATTTGCAAATAGCTGCCTTTTCACCATATAATTCAACTCATTTGGTCAACTATAGAAGTTCAACTACATATGTAAACTATATACTTGAAATGGGTAACATAAAATAAAGAAGCATAATTTCTATAAATGTGGTTTTAATATTTGTTGGCTTTGCATTTTTAGTGATTGAAAAAGAAATTGCATGTTTTGAAAATTAAATAAAGGTGAATCTGTAAGGTGTAAAAATTATGCTTCCCTCATTCCTTATTTCATACACAGATAGATATAGATGTAGATTTAGGAAAATTTCAACATTAAATTGTCCAGAACACTTGTGATTGGGATTAATTCAATCAGCTGTCTCATTTTATAACAACGAATTTCAATTGTTTTATAATTCTGTATTCAGTAGCATCTTGATGTCTTTACCAAATCAAACAAATCCACATATATGATGTACTCTCATTTTTTTCCCTTGATGGTCAAGATATTTTTGCTTCTTCTGCAGATAAATGTGTCCTTCACAAGTAAGTTTTTTTCAGTTCACCTTATTTACAGTTGCTATCCCTCTAGTGTATATGTGCTGAAAGTGAAATTTTCCTCCAAGAGAAAAATCAAGAATAGTAAATAAATCATTGATAGAATTTCCCATTGACCTCTGTGATACAGTTGAGTAAATGTTTTTCTCCACCCTCCAAAAAAAAAGGGTTAATCATACACAAAATTTTTGAGCAATTTCAACCAAACTGCAAACAGTAGCACAGTCGGTTTTACTATTGAGCTCCAGATTAAGAAATTCCCTTCCAGGCCCCTCCTCCACCTTTCCTCCCCTACCACTGGTGCCTTCAATAGAGTTCAATCTTCTAGAGATCACACATACCGTTTGCTCAGGCTGACCAATCTCAGAGGTGGGCTTTTCTTTCCCCTTCAAGATACTTGGTGTTAAACAGCTTCAGGGCGTTCAATCAGCATCACTTTGATCTCTGCTGGGACTATAATTATTTAACATTGTTTTATGGATTTCTATAATCCACCCCACCATTAAATCTCTTTTGCACTCTCATCTGAGGCCTAATCTGCACATGTACACTTTTGTCTTCTCACCTGGTCTCATCATAAACCTGCATCTTCCAACATTCTGACTGATGATTCTCTTTCCCCTCTAATGAAATCATCTTCTTACAAATTGGAAACCATAAATATGTCTTATGCATTTGGTCTCTTTAAGAGCTTCCTATTGAATGCCAGTGTCATCCACCATTCACTTAAAATTTTATTTTTTCCAATTCCATGGAATTCATTTACTTAGTGGAGGTTTCATTAAAATAATGATAAGCATATATTTGTTGGGTTCTTTTCTTAAAGGAATTTTTGTAAAAGCATACACAATAAAAAGCCAATGTTGTGGCTTTTGAAAACACAAGAGGAGGATCGGCAACATTTGGCACTTTCTTATTTCTTCAGAAAGTGAACTGAGCGATTCTGGATGGGCCATAAAATGGAAAGATATAAAGCCAACTGAGAATAAAGATCTCATGAGAACAACTCAGTAAGAATCTCTGAATAGGTCTGCAAAGGTAAGTCCCATGAAGAAAAGGGGGAATAGAAAGAGGGATGGGAAAGCAACTCTGAAAAATGCAAGACCCTCCGCAAATCAGACAACACGGAAAGAACATGGAAGAGAAGTGAGGATTTTGAGCCCTTTTCAAGGAACTATTTTAGACTCCGTGGTTTAGATAGCTATGTAATTACATTTACCCTTGTCTCTATTACTTGTCCATGTTTCTTGTATCTAATTTAATAATTTATTCTATCATTTAGTATTTCGTGTTTTTATGAGTTACTCCAAATACTCTGTGGGATGAGAATGCATAAGCAACAAACGCCTAATGTATTTTTTTAATCTAAACTAATTTACACTTAAACTCAGCAAAAAGTTTTATTCTAATCAAGAATGTTGAATCCTATAAAAGATCCTGGTTTTCTGAACAAAATAGATACAAAGGGACTCACTTCTTCTCTGGCCATTCAAAATGTAAATCTAATGGAGAAGAATAAAACAAAGTTGGAGCAAGGTTTCAGACAGAAAAAAAAAACTGTCTGTAAAGTAAGGATGATGACGACTATGTTATGCTTACTTATGTTATGTTTTCCTTTAAACAGCACTTACTCTGGGCCACTTGCAGGGCTTCAGTCATGTAATGCTCAACAAACCCTATGAAGCAGGTTAACAGCACTCCCGTTCTACAGATGAGAAAGCTGACAGGCAGAAAGATGAAGTAATTTGTCCAAGTGTACTGAGCTGTTAGGTGGAGAAGCAGAATTTGAAAGCACCTTCCATCTCAGACTGTCCCCCATTCCCGACTACCCTTACAGGCTTGACCTTAGTAACTAGCACTGTGAGACTCAGTAAGCTACCTGTCCTTAAGTAATATGAAACTAGGTAATCTACCTAACTACACTAAGATTTAATATCCTTACCTATAAAACAGGGATAACCTATCAGATTTGCTGTGAGAATTGAAGGAGATAAATAGCATCACTCATACAGTGCTTAGAAAAAAAAATGTGTCCTCTAAAGGGAGGTTGCCAGAATAATTGATGGCCACTCCCAATAGGAATCTTGGCTGGGTCCCTTCTCTGCTCTATTACTAAAATTTTTAGGCCTCAGTTTCTTCATCTGCAAAATAAAGCAGTGTCTGAAATAAGGGTGCTCAGTGAATGGTGGCTGGTAAGATTATTATGTGTGTTTTCTAGAAGGAAGCCAGATCAATGATGAATTAAGCAAAGTATCAGAAAGTTGTGCACTAGAAAGGAAGCCTTAGATTTCATAAAAAATTTTTAAAGCATAAATTAAACTTAGTAAAAAGAGGTTTAATGAAAAACAGAACATACTTTTCTTGCTGCTATTTTAGGGAAAGAACAGATAGAACCCCAGTTAAGTGAAGGGATGTTAAAATATGGTAGCAAATAACTGGTGCCAGAATCAAGGAGGACTCATTGTATGAAAAATAGAGGAAATGACATGGGGATGACCAAAATCTCTGGAGTCAAGATGCATAATTTATTTGTTCCATGATTATTTGCCTTGTGACCTTACACAAATTACCTAATGTTCCTGTGCTTCAGTTTCCTCACTAGTCAAGACAGAAATAATATTCCTAAGGTTGTTATGGGGGAAAAAAATGGGAATGTGTCTGCTCTTACACTGTCCACGCCTATAACAGTAATTGACACATAGTAAACTCTCAAAGCATGTTAGGTAATAGACGAATGGAAAGGAGAAAGCTAAAAAGTTCACAGGAAAAGAAAATACGGCCCAGAACAGTATTTTACAACCTCAACATTAATTCTAGATAGTTTATTTTGATCATTTCAAGAGAATAACATCTGATAAATAAATGCTTTAAACCATCTCATTGCTGATTTTACCTTTATCAGTACTTTCATGTGTATGTTGTGGGATTTCTGAAAATGACTGTCAGACCAATGGATGCAATGTCTTGAATTATATAGATTTAATGATATTAACTGACCAAAGAGTATTAAAAGTAATTATTGATCTCATGTACTTTTAAACCATGGTTGAAATATTTCATGCATTTTTGTAAGTTATATAAAATGCAATATTTTTTATTAAAATATCTGATAACTTTTTTCAATTTATTATATTTACCTTTAAAAGTAAAAAATAGGTAAAATCTGGAAAGTTAACTAACAATTTCATTAGTTTTAAAAGGTATTAAAATATTCTACTATATATTAATCATGAATTACTGGTATGAAATGTTAGCCTTGGCTTATGAGTTCTTAAAATAATTCACTTTGATTTTCCAGACAGAAAAACCTATTTTATAGGAAATTAATTTTGTCACATAATTATAATAATGATCTGTAGTTCCATAGTGAATAATTTTCACTTTTCAAAAATATCTATTTGTTCTTTAAAATAAAAAAATTGCTTCTTATAATATACATAATACATCAAAATAAGTTGAAAGGTATATTACATGTGGTTGAATGTTTTTCAAAATGTGATATTTACCTTCACATATAGTATCAAATGTAAAGATAGCCATGAAATTTAGTAACTTAAAATAGTTAAAATTTTCTTTCACAAAGCATAAAGTATTTTATTTATCCTTGCAGAATACAAGGTTCATTTTGTTCATGTAACCATTAGAAAACTCTTCCTTTTAAATTGCTCACAAAAAGCGTGTGTGTGTGTGTGTGTGTGTGTGTGTGTGTGTGTGTGCGTGCACATGCATGTCACAAAGGCTCCCAGCAGAGATTCTGGAGCCAAGCGGGTTCTGGCCTGCCCCCAGCACCCTTTCCCGATCCCTATTGTCCTGTGCTTTGGGTTTGGATGGGGGAAACCCTCCTTCCTCCTCCTTCAACACTTTCAACCCATTTTTACGGTAAGCACAAATAGTTTAATTAATGATGGTAACAACTTTGATTTTATCCAAATTTCTACTGTACTCTGATCAGAACTTCAGAACTACTTCAGTAGGCTCTTGCCTAGATGTCTAATGTGTCCCTGCCTCACTCCTAACCACTATTCACCTGCCATATTAATGCCAGATGGGTTATACTTCCTCTGCACCAAATGCTGGAATGTCTTTTCCACTCTTCTTTTTTTCTATCTGTTAAATGTTTCTATGCTCACAAAGGGACCTCATCTCTTCACCCAAACCTGAGACAGGTGCCTTTTTCTCTGGTCTTCCTTTATGTTCTTCCCTGACTTGTACTGCCCTCAGACATCAGCTTGGAGTAAAATTTATGTTAGGAAGAAGTTAAGCCTCTACCTCTTGAAAACTTTTTCTTTATTCCCCCTAAACCCACTTCTCCAAAAACCCCCCAAAGCCAGCCCCACTTCAAAATTCCAAGCAGATCAATAAGGTCACTATAGCCCCTGCTTTGCTCCCGATTCCCTGGTGTCACTACTGAAAAACATTCCTGCACAGGACAGTGGAATCTCCTTCGCACCAAGACGATAGCCAAGTAGGCTCAGCTCTTGTACAACCTGCCATGGTGTCCCCTTAGGCTTCGGGATTCCGTCACTTAATTCACACTCACATCTGAGATCAACCACTCCCAGAGCAGGATCCCAAGAAACATCAGCTGGTCCCACATGGGATTCCAGATTTAGGAACAACGGATGGGAAAATAGCCCTTTCTCTTAAAACCTAAGGCCCTTTTGTTGAGTCCTAGCTTTGCCTATCTTCCAGAAATCTTTCCTTAGTATCCTTTCCCTGCCAGAAGACTTTGGCTAAGGCCGCACCCCAATCCAACCTGTTATGGACTGAACTGTATCCTTTCCAAGATTCATAGGTTAATGCCCTCATGTATTTGCGTATACTCCCAATATATTTGCCCAAAGAGTATTAGAAGACTTTATGGAGCTTTTATGGAGGTAAAAGTATTAGATGGAGCCTTTATAGAGGTAAAGTTAAGTGAGTTCGTAAGGGTGGAGCCCCAATCCAGTAGAAGTGATGTCTATATAAAAAGAGGAAGAGTCTCCAGGCACGTGAGCACACAGGGGGACAGCCATGTGAGGACACCGCAAAATGATGGCCATTGGATCTACAAAATGAGGACTTTTTGTGCAAACCACCAGAAACCAGCCCGGTAGGCACCTTGATCTTGGATTTCCAGCCTCCAGAACTGTGAAAAAACAAATTTTTGCTGCTTGTCCCACCCAGCCTATGGTGCTCTGATAGCAGCCACGAAGACTAATACACAGCCCAATTTTTGGGGAGAAGTGGTGGGCTTTTGTTGATTGCAACACAGAAAGCAATGCATATGAAAATCAATCCTCCATCCTCTCTCACCCATCTCCCCCAAGAGCTGTGATAACTCCAAGATGGAAGTATTCATGGCAAAGTGACAAAGGGCTCCCACACCCAGTTTGAAAGACCCTGGATATTATTTGCCTTATATTTACGTAATTAAGAAGGGCCACTCAAGTGACTTCTTTTACAATAAGCAATTTTAAGAACACTCATTCTGTCTAGCTATGGTATTAGAAATGGCAGGCATAATTCTTTAAAACATTTACTTCATGTATCACCCTATTTAACTACCATTGCATTGGTTATATTATAATAATTATTGTTTATGTACATAATGTAACCCTTTTATTCAGCAGCACAGGGTAATGAAAAAGGCCTTTGACTGAGGAAAATGGTAATTTTCTAGGAAAACATCTAATTTAAAGAAAAAAGGATAGAGGGAACTGAAAGAGCAAACACTCTGACGAGAAAAAAAAATGTTTCAGCTCTTTTGGCTTGCTTGTATCGCCTTTTTATAGAAAATGTAATTGAAAAATACCACAAAATTAAATAATGCGTTGTTTATTAAAAATATATACTGAAAATAGATTCTGTCAATCTCAGACTGTCATTTTTATATTCTGTCTGGCTCACATACTACTTAATTCTGCAAGAAATGCCATGGTCTCATCCTTATTAGAATATACTCATGTATTTGCCCTTTTCATTTTATTTTAATTATTATTACAAAGTTTAAAAATGTAACAATCTTGATTAATTAATATGTAAAAGGTAATGGAGGGGAAAAAAAGAATTTGTTGAAATTCCACTCAATCAGGAAGACCTGTGACTGTTTTTACACAGGGTGTCAGCCGAAATGAATATACTTCTTGTCAGCCTCAAGAGATTCTACCATGAAAACTCAAAAAAGATCTTTGATTCTCCATGAATTTACCAAATATAAACTCAAGTTTACCATTCAATTTTCATAACTTTCCTGTATGTTACCATGTAGTCAATAAAAAAAAATTATTTTTTAAAGCATGAGCACTCTGTAATTTTCTTTTAAGTGTACCTGAAGTATGGCTCACAGGAATTCTGCCAGGAAGTACTCTGCTATTTGCAAGAAGCTCAGACTCTCCCCTTTGACCTTCCTTTCTTATTCCCCACAAACTCTCCAAGAACCTCCAAGGGCAGGCCCCACTTCCAAACACCAGGCAAGATCAGTTAGGCCCTTCGAGGCCTTGCTTTGCCACTCAATTAACAGTCAATGGCCTAAATTACAATTAGGTTTCTTTATGGTGTCTTTGCTGACCTATTACCAAACTCTTCCATTGTTGCTTTTGTAAAAGTTCATAGGTGTAACATATCTTCAACAGGTAGCCTCTTGTCTAAGTCTGGATTTCCATCTGTGACCTGAAGATGCTTTAGTTTTCATTGTTTATCAGAGAGCCTCTCCATTCCACAGAGTGGTGGGAATAACGCCTTCCCTCTACGGAGCAGCAGCACAGTAGGTCAGGTCTAACTGGACAGTGTAAGTTCTGATACCACACAAGCTATGAAATTCTATTGTGCAAAAATCTACGCATTTTATGTCAATAACAAATTAGAGTGGAGTCAATGTGCATTTATCACTGTGCACTTGGGCTCACTTGAAGGGATCACCGCTGCCTGTGTTACCTTGCCAGCATCACGTCTCACCACCATCGGCACCAGCAACCGTTCCCTTCTCTCTCTCTGCAAGCTGATTCCCAGGCTATCTTCCCACAGCTCCACCCACTCTGCAGGTGACCTCCGCTGTTTGCCGCCGCTGCATACTGTACACGCCTCTATGATGAATCCCTGTATTTTCACTACCTCATCATTCATCCGTCTCCTTCTATGTGCTATGAGCTTTTTGAAGGTACTCTGAGTCCAAGTCATCTTTTTATCCTTGGAGTCTGGCACACAGTTATTCTTCAATAAGTGCTTGAACTAATTAAATTAATTAATTCAATGTGGGTCTTTTAAAGTGCAGGGGAAGAAGTACAAGATCTGGCAAGCTTATGCAAATTATATATATGAGTGAGTAAGTGGCAAGCTCCAAGTATCGACCTTAGAAGCAAGTGTAGGAGTTTATGATGATGACAAAGAATAATAATTGCTGAAGTCCAAATGTGCTTCTGAGGTTAAAACAACAGCAATAATAAAAATAACAAAACACTGACTACTAACAGTTTGGATAATGGAAAGAATGGAAAGAATACCTATATTCATATCAAATTTATATTATATTATTATATATCATCGAATTTAACATATCAATTAAAGTGATAAACCTAAAAAAAACTCATTAACTATTTGGTAAACCAAAGTTATAAGATGAAAGATGAAATGGTAAAATTTTTAAAAATAACAAAAATGTAGTATGCAAAGTCTGGAGATATGTAGGAACAAGCAACAAAAGATAATTTTAAAATAATATTTAAAAGTTAATGCATAGGAGACACAAAGTAATTTAATATGGGAATATAAATTTTCCTGGGGGCACATCCCTAAATTCTAATGTTTGAAAGATTCTTACATAAGGGTAAGAGGTAAAGAGTAGTGAAAAATTTTATCAGTAGAGTTTCATAGAAACCCAAACATTTGACATATTTATTTACCCAGAACACTCAAGAATAGTTGTTTACAAGAGCTGAATCCATGTGCTCACCTATCCCTCCCACTTCAACCTATGATAGTCAGGTTTCTGCCACCAGAGCTCCACTGAAACATCTACTTAAAAATCACTAATGTCTACATGGCCCTAAATTCAAGCAGAGTCTTTAAATCTCAGTCTTGACCTCTCAACAGCAGTTAACCCAGGCCTGACTTCCTCCTTCTTAAGAACTATTACAGTCCCCTGGTGTTGCCCATCTTGTCTGGCCCTTCCTTATCAGTTTTATGGATAACACTTCTTCCTCTATTCTTCCCCCAGAGACAGGAGTTCTTCAAGCTTCATGTTCAAGCACTCGTACGTACATCCCCACCCACGCCTCCCTTCATCTGCTCCCATGCATTCCATGCATACATTGCTGACTCTCCAACAGACATCTCTAGATCAGAACTGTCTCCAAGCTCGGGGCCTATATTGCCAACATTCTCCTCAACACTCCACTTGAATGTCTCACGAAAACCACGAATGACATATTAAAAATCCAACTTATCTAGACCCCATGATTCCCCTTCAGTCTGCTTTACCTCAGTAAATGGCAACAAAATGCATTAGGTTGGACAAGCCACTTTTAATCACATCTTCAACTATATCCAGTGCTTGGTCATTTTCACCTATTGATAAGACTACTGCTTTTCTATTTCTCCTTTTCTTTTATAAACAGTACTTAGGGGTAACTAAATAGTGGATGATGGAAAGACTTTCAGATGATAGTAACAGGTGATAATACAGAAGGAATGATAAAATGTGAAAAGTTACCATTTTGCAAGCACTAATGATATAATGGATGCTGGTAATACCCATTAGGTGAGAAGGTGAGGGGAACTTTATAACAGATGAATCAGGCTGAAAACTCTTGACCTCCTGAAACCCTAATACCACTACAAGTGGAGCATCCTGTCTTCATGTACCATCTACTCATAAGATGCCATAGAAAGCACCCAGCAATGTATATGTTAGCATTGCTGCCTACAGTACTGAACCCAAATTTACTCAAGGATCTAGATTCAGTCGCCACTTACAAGAAAGGGGGTGGAGGGTAAAGGAGCATGTCATGCAACACCACTAGGAGGCAACCCATCCACTTAAGAATGCAAAAAAGACTCCAGGATAAATTGCTTTTTCAACAAATAAAGGTGGGGAGAGGCAGGTCAAGGAGACAGAGACTACTATCAATTCAAAAGGACTTAAGAATCACATCAACCAATATGTGAATCTTTCTTTGAAATATGATTCCAATAAAACATACATAAAGATATTTTTTGAAATAACTGGAAAATGTAAAGATGAATTATATAATATTAAGATGTATTTTTGTTTGTGATAATGGTATTATGGTTATGTTTTACACAAAAGTCCTTATTTATTAGACATGCAAGCCACAATGATTTTCTGTGATTTAACTTCAAATACTCCAGCAAAAATAAGAAAAAAAATTAAGAGAGAACTGATGAAACGAAATTGGCAAAAGGTGGGTAATTTTTGAAGCTGGGCAATGGTTTCATGGGCTTTATCATACCCTCCCTTCTTACTTTATGTCTGGAAATACTAAAATTTAAATATAAAAGTTAAAAATAAATCACATTAAGTTAAAAGTATCTGCTCCTCAGTGAAGTCATTACAGACAAGGCTAGCCCCACCCCTCATAATACGATTTCATGGTATTAGTTTCTTCTATAGAGGAATCATCACATCTACAGTAAACACTCAAATAACCACTATTAATATAATCTGCAGTTTCTAAATAAGTAGCTTATTTAGTGCTACACATCCTAGACTCTAGCACAGATCATTGCATATATTTCGTAGTCAATATATAGTTGGATAACTCAATGTCTGTCCCAACTAACCAATTTATTTTATCTTGTGTATTCAGTCAATTCACCCTATAAACAATCTTCTAGTAATCTAATTCCAATAAGTGGTCTATTAATATCAAGTGTATATATCTCAATGCACTTGCTTTTATTTTCCATGTTTTAAACTATTTCTAATGCATGTCACTAGGTTCCTCTTTACTTATCCTTCTGAGGCTAATTAAGTCCTTCTCTGCACCAGACAAAATAAAAATAATCACAAGGTTTAATTCTTCTTTCTCTCAACTTTCCAGATATAGGAGTCAACCATGTTCTTAGATATCATTAGAGGGCACAATGCTGAGTCAAGGAAAACAATCAATGTCAATAATCCTTGTGTCAAAATAAGTATTGACGCATTTGTTTTAATGGAAGAGGTTATAAAAGGGATAGGAAAGGTTTTTCTGATATGTCAATTCCTACAGGCTGGTAGTGTCTTCCCAGAGCATCTTGTTGAGAATTCTAAGCAGGATATGGTTGAGTAAGAAGCAACATTGTAAAAGTCCCACAATTAGATGCAACTGGTGGTGAGTAGTCACTCAAAATAGCCAAGCCATGGAATTACTTTTTAAATAGCAAAAAAGTATTGTATTTTAACTTATAATATACAAAAGCACATCTAACAGTCAAAGCTTTGAGGTAGGACCTTTGCTTTTTATCGGTGTCTGGCCCATTGGTTGGTGTTCCTCTTACATTCACAACATTCAAACACTTCCTCTATAATTTCTAGCTTGTGTCACTAGAGTGAGGATGTAAAACCACTTGTAAAGCCATCTAAGTGTAGTTTCTCTCAACATTTTTATGAAACTCTTTAAAGTTGTTTTGTCCGCACCTATATTTTTCAGTGATTTTCCTTTCCCCAGTCTTGAAGGTTTCAACATGGTTGCCATAGAAAAAAATTGGTATTTCTCTGCAAATATATTTCATTAGTTTAGGCAATATTTAAATCGATAAAAAATCACAGTAAGAATTATAGTTGGCAAATATACAAGTGACTGCCCACATGATTCCTTTCTAGCTCCAGGCCTCGGTATTGGTTTGCAGGGGCCGCTATAACAAAGTACCATTAACCAGATGGCTAAAATGACAGGCAAGTATTGCCTCACGGTTCTGGAGATGACAAGGGCAAGGATCAAGGGTCAGGAGGGTTGGTTCCTTGAGGGCTGTGAGAGAGTCTGCTCCATGCCTCTCACCAAGCCACTGGTGGTTTCCTACCAATATTTGGCCTTCCTTGGCTTATAGAAGTATCATTCCCATCTCTACCTTCACATTCACATAGTTTTCTCCCTGTGTAGTGTCTGTCTTCACATTACCCCACCTTATAAAAACACCAAGTAATATCCGCTTAAGGGCCCACCCTAATCCAGTATGATGTCGTCTTAACTAAATACATCTGCACTGACCCTATTTCCAAATAACATCACATTCTATTGTACCAGAAGTCAGGATTGCACCCTGTGAGTTTTGGGGGGACACAACTCATCCTCTAAAAGTCTCAGTCGGTAAACTTTAGAGAGAGGATGGAAACTGTAGTTTAGTTAAGGGAGCTTCCATCAAGTGAAAATGGTTGATTAATTAATTTTGAAATGGGAGCAGGGATATAGGTCTGGAAAGCATGTGTTGTTACATATGTCTCTTAATTCATGATATATTTACAAGATTTGACATTTTGTTCACTTTCCAGCAGCGTGTTTGAGGAAAAGGTCACTGCAAAGGAAAGTCCAAGGAAGATTAATCTTGAATTCATTATCCTTCAACTTGAATTTCTCAACTAAACTTGTGCAAACAAATTAGTTGTTAGCAAATTCTAAAACAAACCGGTATCTAAATATCCTTGATTTCCATTCTTGTACAACTGAAGAAGTATATATAACAATGATAATAATCATAAAAATGGTATATTTTATGCAGTTCTTCATAAAGCAAAGACATATCTTTCTAAACAATAGTCACAAGTACTTTGCCTCCAACCTACCATTTCTTTTTTTCCATTGGGCTTATGTGCACCCTAATTCTATATGAGAGTGCAAACTAGAGTAAAGGACTGAGACAGAGAGAACACTTTTACTGAGTTTATGTAGCATTCTGTTCTACAAAGAGTAAGGCTTTCATCTTTTAATCCGATATCCACTTAACTATACTACAGAAGATTTATTTTGACCCCCTATTGTTTAATAAGGGGACCAAAAGTCTATAGCAATTTTTGACACTTTGTGATGTTTTTCTTGCCCCCCCAATACACATACCACACACACACACACACACACACACACACACACACACACACACACACACTCCTCTCTGCCTCATTTTCATATGGACACAAAGCATTGGGATAAAATGATGGTTCATTATAGTGGTACAGAGCTCTTATCTTCATCCGGCAAGAGTCATTTCCTTCCAAAGATTGAAATGCAAATGTGAAAATTAATGATAACTGCATTATCTGATAGCAGAGATAATACCAATTCACTGTCAGAGTAATACACAGTCATTCTACGATTTCATCCGCTTCTTACAATATTCTTCTTACTGTCGGACCATATCTATGGTTAACTATGTTTCATAGATTTCTGTTAATTTACTTCAAATGGCATTTCCCAGATCTTCTATCTACCACATTTTCCCAATCAAAAAGGAAACGAAATCACAACTGTAATCTCCAACCCCTTCTTTGGACTGTAAAGAGGGGGGGAAAAACCCTGTATCATTAGTGTGTGCTTCTATCTCGCCAGTGTTCTGCCATTCCAGTTTATGCAAAACACTCCCTATTTTCACAGTTTAAGGCACAATGCAGAGCCAGCCCCATCCTCTGCTCCTATCTATAGTGATGAACAGCAGCTGAATGAGGCAACTTATTTATAGATTTCTTGGCCAATTTTTAGTGAAGATGCAACAAGTAGCCACATGTGATTTCATGCCAGACATTTATTCTTGAAAAGTTATTTACATTAAAATTTCTTGAAGTGAATCCAGTTAAATAAAACACAGTTAATATAATACTATAATGATTTTTAAATAGCAAAATCGTCTTGCAAAGTTAATTCATTGTACAAATGTTTAATGAGGGCTTATCATTTGTAAGGCATTGTACAGCTACTGAGGCATGATTGCCAAAATGATATTACAAGTAATATTAAGACTTATTTATTGAGCACTTACAAAGTTTTGAGATCCATTCTTTACACAGAAAATCTCATTAATGAGGCAGTTATTATTTTTAGCCCCATTTTATAAGCAAGGAAACTGAGGCCTCACGGAGTTAATAACCTACTGAAGGTCACACCATTCATAAGGGGGAGGGCCAAGATACAAATGGAAAGAATATTTTCAGTCTTCTCTATTCACTATACTATTTAAAAATAACTCACCTTTGATGGAAACCCTATTTTTCAATCTAGGAGCAAGCTGTGCTATTCTATAATATATAATACAAAAATGATTCCTAATTTTATTCTATTAATTCATCAAATCATCAATACAAGGTCTGATTTTCTAATTCATTTTTATTGAAATGCCCCAAGTACTTAACATATAAATATCAAAATCAATTTAAATAAAAGTATATGCTTACCTTGAAAAGTTCATGTCAGAGAAACTATTGACTTGCTTGCTCAAAATTTTTTGTCTGTATATATGCATTAATACACATGTTTGGGGGCATATGTACTTATTTGCACAATTTGAATAAAGTGATATGTTCATTTTTTCAAGTTCCTGTACATTTCAATTATACCTGCTGTAAGTCTGACAGTGAGACCTAGATTCACTCAATATTAAGCGAGAGAAATCAAATTATTCACTATTCCCAGTGAAAAAAGAAGTAACCAAGTTTTTAATAATGTAAACTGGACAGCTGGCATTATTAGATTTATGTAAGCAAGATGTGACTCTGAAGGTGCTTATTTCATAGAGGTAGATGATGAATTCATAACGATTTATTTGAATTCACTCCCCAAAGTCTTCCTCTAAATCTAAATACATGAGTCAGTGCTCCAGACTTTAGCCATGGTTCTAAGGATTCTCAAAAGGGGGAGCCAGAAATGCAAACATTCTTCAAAATAAGGTCAACATTCCAGCTGTTGTTCAGTGTGAGGTCTTGGTAAAGCCATTAACATCTAGCAAATCACATACTCTCCCAAGATATGTGCTACATATTTTGCCTATATCACCTCTTTCAAATTTCCTCCTCGTACCCATGTGTCAAGGTACTTACTATTCGTCCCATTTTTAAAATAAGGAAACAGAGGCTCTGGCTGCTTAATATGCCTGAGGTCACAAAGCCGTGTCAGTGTGTGAACTCAAACACATATCGCTCTGATTCTAAAATTTACATTTTCCTCTGTAGTTTAGACCATTCTCTACCTTCTACGTTGGCAATGCTTCATGACTGCATCAGTGACCTAAATACATGAAAACATGGGAAGGTGAAAGGAAAGAAACAGCATCCAAAAGAGAGTGTGGAAGAATCCTGCTATGCCTTTGGACTTCTCCCTCCCACCTTCCTCAGTTACTAGTGCACAATACCTATTTATTGAATAATTAAATGTACAAAATGATCGCTACACTGGAAATACTTGTGAGAGTAATAAAAGAAGAGGTATTTCCTTAAAAGGAACACAGAAATGATGTAAGTGAAGTATAGGCAAATGCAGATGAAAAGGAAGATCAGTGGAGAGCCACTGTCATGTGAATCTAGATTCCAAGCAGGGTAGTGTCAGGGTAAATTTCTGAAGAGCAAGAAAGAAAAATGCAACTTAAAAATAGATGTGTGAAGAAAAAAAAAAGGGTTATGACTTTTACATTGGCTTGAACTTTACTAGCTTAGTGTAGGTCTCATGCAAAAGGTGAAGGAATAATAAGGACTTATGTAGAATAGATTCAAATATTTCAACATGGAAGAATTTCACCAGAGAAATGTTTGCAAATTAAAATTAATTTTCCTTAAGATCGTTTAGATTCCACCTAATGATAAGAGTTAACAAAAAGTATGAGCAGTTACTAAAGGCACCAAAATTAAGGGGAAAAAAATGGTTGTCCTGGGGAATCTATATTTGATAAAAACAGAACACATCAGACAGGAGTTGATTCATACTGACTTGAGCCATCAAGAAAGGCTGTAGAGTCATCTTCAATGAAACTCTTTAAAAGTAAGATAAATCCTGGTCCATCTTAAGTGATGTCAGCTCTATGCCTCAAATTCTTTAGATAATTTCCTTGTCCTTTGATTCTGCTCTATTTTTAGAGAAAACTATCTATCTTAGGGTGAATATCATGACTTGTGGGGTGGAGCTTAAAATTAGAAGACCTTGAAATCACACCTGGCTCATTACTTCATGCCTTAAACAAAAACCTGTGGTGAAATTCAAAACTAGATGCATAGTATTATTAAAGTTTACCCTTTTTTGTACCACATATATTACTACTGGGCTTTAAAAAATGCTGAGAAGAATTTTAAAAGGTTCTGCTTCAAGATTCAACAATTCCAAAGTCATAATAATGATCATTAGAATTTTATGTGTATGATCTGATTTAATTCTCACAAAATTCCTAAGAAGATTAATATTATTTTCTACATTTTACAAATGAAGATCTAGGCACAAAGAGATTAAGCAACTTGCCAAAAATCACTCAGCAAGTGAGTGGCAAATTCTGAATTTGAACTTAAACCGTGAGAATCCAGAGCTCATTTTCTAGCATGTTTAGAAACCGTCACTTTTAAAACCTAGATAATTTTCTCCCTTTAATACACTTGGGAAGTACCAATAATGTTTTGTGAATAAACAAAAAAATGGGTAAAAATATTGATGCAATTGTCACACAATAGCAAAAGTGAAAAGTATTCTCTATACTTTCTCCTCATTGAAGGAAAGTAATGAATATTCTACCTTAAAAAATAAATATCCAACAGATACTCTTTTGTTATGAATCAACCTCATTAATTCAGGAGGCTTCAAAATATTTTTTAAAAAAACAGAAAACTTTTTTTTTTTTTTTTGCTAAATACCTGTAGGGAAAAATGTGTTATTGATTTTACAATATACAAGGGAAGAATTTTCTCATAGGAGTAACTACATAAAAATTACATAGCCGTAACTACATAAAAATTTCACTAAATCAGATATATGAATTTAACTCAAAGTGAAAAATCTTACCCTGAATGACAGCATCATTCTATACCGTGCTCCCCCCTCTTCTTGTTTTTTTTTTTAAGCTAATAATACAAGTTTATTTCTGGAGAAGCTTCCTGAAAAAGGCAGCAATGGGTGTGTTCGATGTGGTTAGCAATTAGCACCCCCTGAATTTGCTTACTTACTCCCAAGTCACTAGGAACATTGTGGGCACCAGACTTACATAAAGAGGAAAACCTGCTTACTCCAAGTTTGCCACATGGAAAGCCCAGTCAGGATATACCCTTTGCAAGCAGGCATAGCCAAAATGCCATGTAATCTAATTTTACATGTAAAAACTCTTCTAAACTGCGTAATACTTAATTCCATGTATAAAGACACACATGATGTAAAGTTCACCCACCCTTTTTAAGTTAAATGTCATCCCCAAGGAAAAAAATAAAAACAAAATTTTCAAAGATTTTCTTCTTACATTTTTAATCAGGGGAATACTTCCCTACCTTGAGAAGACAGAAGCATTATGCAGTAACGTGAGAAATGCCACAAGGCTGAATTTTCTTTCAAACTCTTAAAATGTGATACTGTGGCACTTTAAGTATAACACATTTTGATCCCAAATCTTGTGTAATATTATGCTATAGAATACAGAATACAAACATTTGTGTGTATCATGAATAACATTAGAAATGACATCATAATAATCAGATATACTGCATCTTCATTTTTGTTTGCATTATATTTTCCAGCTTCTGGTTTCAGAAAATTACCACTGGAGTTCCTCTTTTCTTCATGCACAGCAGAGAGCAATTTGCAAAGTCATGCAAGGGTGAAAATATGATTGAAATATAGGTATCTTTCTTAATGAAAAATGTTACTGCTGTGGAAATTATGGCTAAAACTATTTCAAACTCACTTATATCCTTAAGCCCTATACCATAATAGTCTTCATTTATGAATATACCATCAATTGTAAATTACCTGGCACCAAATATACAGGTTTGTTTCATAGAGTTCTTATGAGCTGCATAAAATTGGCATTTAGGAGTATTTTGATCAATTTTCGTTTGCCTTGGAATGATTAAATGTCAGGATCTTTAAAATTGAACTTAATTTTCATTCACAAATATGAAAATGTTGCCAAAACCTTCAATCAAAGGGTGCATCTGTTGATATTTTCTTAACTTCTAAATACACGTTAAGATTCAATCTGTGATTTACATGACTGAACTGAAAAGACTTCTTTGGAGTATTATTATTTGTTACTTGCTTGTAAGCTTTAAAATTATGCCCCATTTGAATGTGGACATAGAATAAGGATTTCTGTTCAGAGGAAAAGCGAGTAAATAGACAAATTCTTCTATGAGTGTGAAAGAAAAAAACAGATGGAGACTTCAAGCAGAGGTAATACCTCAGTCTTTATAATTTACTTAGCAACAAGATAAAAATCTTCTTTGAATAATGTTTATTTAAACTCTCATGTAACCAGCATACACACAAATATATATATATGTATATATACATATATATATATATAGTTTTTTAAGTCAGAGTTGAGGTTGCAAGACTTTTATAAGTAATAAAAATTTAAGGAAAAAAAGCGAATTCTGATGGTAGCAACAGATGGCTGAATTTTAACCCTGCTGTCCTACCTGGTCCATCCCAGTCACCTGTCTCAACTCCAGGTGGGCCTGGTTTCTCTGCCTGTGTGTCCCCATCTGATTCTGCTGCCTCCTGGACTCCTTCCTCATCACCTGGGAAATAACAACACAGAGAAAGGGAAATTATTCAAGTGCTCCATTTCACATTGAAATTCTTGTAAAGGGATGTCCTTAGCATATGTCTAATTATATATTTATTACATATATTATGAGTATACTGATAAATGTCCATGATTAATCATTTTCATATCTGTTGTGGCTTTATAATAAAGAAAATCAGCATTAGTCATCAATAAATAAAGTTAGCTGCTATAAAAAAAATAAAGAACATTTCTGTAAAAATTTTATTTTGTTATTAATAATACACACAAAGGAAATTTAAATGCAGTATGTAACTTCTATAGTGCTTTCAATATAGAGAACCTTACCTCACTATTTCCAAATTACGATTTTTGTAAAGGCATAATGCAGCAACAAAAATTTAAATATCTTACGTTAAGGTATATTCATGTTTTGGGTTGAACTGAGATTATTCTGAAGATTTCTTGCAGCCCTCCTAGCTTTAAACCTGCTATAAGTTGGCTGTATTTCTTTTTTAAACTACATAACAGCATATGAGATGAGAGTCAAATCTTCACAATGTAAGAAGCCATAAAGTTAAACTTGTTCTTGATGAGTGCAGCTAATTTGTACAATTTCATGCCTTTATCTTCACATATGAAGAGAAAAGAAGTTATATATTTTGAGCAAAAGTATAGTTATGACAAAGAGAAACATTAACAAAGCAATCACCCGTTCAGAAGAAAAAGTCTAATTTATTAGTACTTTCTTTTAACTGCTAATGTTATACTTTATGTATTGCTTTTACAGGAAAGCTATGACACAGTGAGTACAAAAATATTAATAATATCCACTTCTTAGCAACTTTGGGTGCTTCCCACCCTTTATCGGTTTGGTTCTCTTAACCTTGTCCACGCCTTCCCCAAATTCTCCTAGTGAAACCACTGCCCAAGGCATTATTTTCCTTCTGGGACCCTTACTGATACAATCTGTTTCTTCCTAAGTTTCTCATACTACCTTTGTGATGTTTGGCCACCCACAGCTTCTGCAGTAATTTGTATTAAACTTCCTTTAAGTGGATTCACTTTTTACAACTTATGTAAGCATATTTTTAAAAACTTATCACTGCTCTGTCTAGAAAATCAGTATCAGATGCCAAAAACAGAAAGTAATCATAAACATAAACTCAATAAAAATTAAGGTAACACTTTCAGTTCAAATATTGTGTCTATTTAGACACTGAGTCTCTGGTCTCATTTCCCTAAAATAGAAAGAAAGTGGCAAGTAGTAAGATATTTAAGTCATAGTAATATGAATTTGAAACATTCTCATTGATATGCAAAGAATATGAGAAATTTGAAAACTCTCACCAACTGATTCAATGCTATTTGACATAGTATCAATGTATCACCTTAACCTTCCTCACTACCTCCAGGGATACCTGACCTGATTTTGAAATATTGACTTTCTAACACTATTTTTCATGGGGACTAGAATCCACACTAGAATCTAACACCTAGGTAAGTGACCTTTTGATTGCATTTCCACAGAAAAAAATGGAGGGTTAATTTAGGGCACTAATGCAGGGGAGTTTATGAAGGAAAATGTACTCCCCAACAGTGAAGGATAGAGAATGCAACCTGTAGGTTTTAAACATTCACTCCTTCCAAACACTTTTCACCGGTCTTATGAAATTTAACTCCTCCAAGGTCCTGAAACATAGGCACCTGAGCAGCAGTGGGAACTGGTAATGACCTAACCCAAATTAGGTAAATTTACTAATCAGGAAATTGATGCACAGACAGCATCAGTAACTTATGTAGGGTTTTATTGCTACAATATTTATTTCTGCATAAGGCACCTCTCCCAAGCCATCTAATGCTTCAGCAATAAATGCTTCCCAATCATCCAAGGGGTGACAGATTGAAACAGTGTTAGGTTGATCTTTCCTAAAAAAATAGGACAGTAAGGTAATGGGGGAGCATGGAGAGGCATCATAAAGGCCACCAAAAACATCAGTTAATACAAGGTTAGGAATTAAATTTGACTCTTCTAACTGCCAGCCCTAGCATCCTTCTTAAACCACCCTTTCTCACCTTTCCCACGGTGCCCCAGTCAAGCAGAGAACCATGCATACTTGAAATAGTTGAATAATAATCCCAGAATAATGCATAAACAGGCAAGCATGAAAGGATGCTGTTAAAAAATCACATAATCTGAGGGCCCAAAGAACAGAGACTAACATGGTGGGTAGAACCACTTGAAGAGATTAAGTTTCATATTCAGATACTAACTGCACATAACGGAGGAGTAAATGTTCCTGAATTTTACTACTATATTTAAATTGTTGAAACATGTGGTGCCATGCAAAATCCAATCAATCATTAACATTTATAACGCATATTTTTGAAGATATAATAGGATATATGAAAAAGAAAAAACATCCTTTCTCTTAAGGACCATATATAATCTAGTTAAGGGGATAGATCATATGCATAAGAGAGGTAGCAACTGATAAAAACCTATAATCAGGACAGTCGAGGAATAATTCCAAATGAGAACACATAAGATACAGAAATTCAGAGACAAGAAGCATAAAATGTCATTGACCAGGGAGAACCTATTATAATTAATTTTGGAATCTTACCTTCATATTGAAGGCAGTGAGAAAGCAGCATTAGAGGTATTTCAGTGGGAGGCTGATATGATCATGTTACACAAATACAGTAATCAACATACTTATCACATTTCTATGAACACACCTTGTCAGACATCTGGTCTTTGAGCTCTCCCTTACTCACTCCATAACAGCTCTCTGACTCGTGTCAGACATTCTTGCCTAAAACCTTTGTAAGACTAGAGTTAAGTGTACTCTGAAATATTTCATGCAAAAATTACGTTTGAAAAGAAAATCATGAGAAATACAGTGAAAAACAAGTATGTCTGGAAGATATACTGCAGAGTATTCACAATAATCACAAAAATTAGAAGTTAAAATAATTCAGTTGAATCTATAAATGTTCATCTTTATTGAACAGAGGACATATAAACTGTTCTTTATTAACTGGTTAAAAAAAAATACCCTGATGCACAGAGAAATTTGGTAAATCGCTCAAAATGAAAATATTATAATTCAGTCTATTAAGGGCTTGATTGAACTAGTAATTTTGTATAATAAAATACTTTCATTAAATGTCACTTAGCTGCCAAATCAGAACTGCAGAGCTTAGATTTCAACTTGCACCAACATCTGGAGTAATACTCAGTATTGATAATTCTGATTCATGGGACAATTTGCACTAATTTGTTTCATTATGCAGCACATATAATTAGAATGACTGAAAATAAATATTGTAGAGTATTTAAAGAAGCACTGTAAAAATACTTGATTGTACACAATTAACAGCTCAAAAGAAATTACATTGTACAACTATTTTAAGCTATTTATGAAACTGGGTGAATGCGCAATATATATCACATCAATAAGAATAAATTTGGAGAAAGAAAACCAGTTTGAAGTCCTTGCCTGATTATTTAGTCATGCATTCTTAAAGAATGCAAAATTGCACAAAAAGGAAGAAGACCAGAAAGACAAGGATTTCATGTGAAACGATACACAAAGGATCAGAATTAAATATATATTCATCTCAGTATCTACCATGTGCTATAAAGATGAATAAGGCAGAGAACATGTCACCAAGCTCAGATTCTATATTACATCTAAGCGTGGCTCCTGTTTCTTAAGTATCACTCAGCACTAAATGATTTGTACTTTGAACATCACTTGAACACCTCTACCATGTATTAGTATCCCTAGATTTCAGAAGAGTAAACCAAAAGGCAGATTGGTGAGAAGATGCCTAGGCACATGGCTGGTAAGAGCCCAGGATTGATCCCAAGGCAGTCTGACTCCAAAGGCCATGTCTATTAGGACAAACCTACTAGGATATTACAGTAAAAGTCTACTGGACGTCAAGCAACACTGACAGCTGGATGTGATCTGATAGCTGCTTTCTCATCATATGTAAGCCTTGTTTCTTCATTTGCTTCCATATTAAAATGAAATGTTTAATGGATTTAATATTTATAAGTATCGTTTTTCCTCAGGTGAACTATTTCACTTGGAACGTAGTAAAATCAGCTACAGATAGATGCTTGATCAATTACCATTGCTCACTGACCAGTTAGAAAATTAGATTTTGATTTCATTCTTTTTACCATAACCTATTGCAATATCATTACATTTGCTAATTAATTGCTTTCAGCACACTATTTCTATTTAATAACTAAAATATGTCACATTTTTCAAGTTTTAGACCCTTCATCTTCTAAGTTTATCTCAGGAAACTAGCTCTCATTTTTATGGTAATGTTTTTACCTAATTCATTTTTAATCTTTTTACTAATGAAAAATGAAATGATTAAGAAATAATTTAATCAAATATGAAATCTCTGAATTACTTTTCAGAAACACTATTTTTTTCTCACAGTAGTCTTGCTTCTTTTCTTTCAATATACTTATATTCATAAAAAATTTATAAATAGAACTTTACTTTGATATTAACCCAACTCCAGGCTTGACTTGAGTGAAAATGACTTTATTGACCAGTTTTTAAAACTTCTATCCATTTTGGATTCTTATATGTTTGAAATCAGCACACTAGAGTAGCTTATGAATACTGGCATGAATAATTAATAGTCAAGATAATAATGACAGGTTTGTTAAGATATTGTTTCAAAAGCTTTGTTGGTAGGAAGAGGAAAGGAAGAGAGAAAAGGATGCCTGGAAGGAAATTACAAGATAGAGCTAGGAATGCATTTGACATCCATTCATTTACTTGCTAAATTCTTTATTCACATACTTTTAAATAGAAATTTCAGTGTATTTTTAGCAAAGCACAAAAACATTTAATGGGATAACCACTATATATATCCAGAGACCAATTCATAAAATGATGAAATCGAATAAATGTCAAGCAATAACAAAATCTATAATATTTCTAAAATTATGGCTATGGAGTTAATGGTTTTCCATTGCAAGATTAAATTATTTGTTGCTCTTTTAAAATATATCATACATATTTTGTAGTCTCATCCATTTTTCTTAGTCTAGTTTTCAGAATCAACGGGAGCCCTATAGGAGGAAATTGAACGTGTTATTGAGCAGTAAAATACACAGCACAAATGACTCAGGGAAATGCAGTAGCATATAGTCTCTCGAACACATGAAGCAGAATCTTTAGGTTCCATATTAGGTATTGTTGGCAAAGTGGAAAGCCGTGGCTGTACTTGCCAGCCAAAAATAATTTCAAAAACACAAACAAACCTCTTTTCACTGAAAGCTGCACCATCCTATAGAAATTAAAGATTTGTCACATTCTGAGACAGTCACTTTTTCAGCACAAACGGCAGCAGTGTTTGCAAGCAGCCATACAAGCAGCCTTTCTCAACCCTGCTTCTTTAATCCATGTAACTCCTATCAATATTAACCTCTTATAGAAATTCGTGTACAATATAACTATTGAACTTTCTTGACTAGGAGTGTTACTGTAGCTGTTAGTCATCCCTATAATGTATTTTGCAATCAGCTAAATCATCAAAGTATTTTTTAACAATGAACAGTTCAGAAGTGACAGATCTACTTTCTTGTTCACAACTGCTTATCAGAGAATAGATATCACACGTTTTCCAGGTGCTTCCTATAGTTAGGATACCTTCACAGAAGCCGCTCATGAAAGATAAGGTCATAAAAGAGATGAAAAATGTGTGAGCTTCATACACTTATGGTTTTATCATCAGACAAGATAGCTTTGGTTAAAGGACTGTAACAGTCAAAAACAGAAAACTGCAGCTTTGGATTGAAGGGTGAGGACGTTCAAGTTTAAGATTCAGTTTGTGTTTGCTTTGCCTAATAGCTTCACAACATTGCTTGGCTCAAAACAATTGTCTGGGTATGGATTCTCGAAGCAAAAGGGTCATGTTAAATTAACTTAGCATTGCCAAATGGCAGACACAGTTATCTGTCCATATTTAAAAAAAAAAACATATTTTTACCTTGTTTTGCTAATACCTAAAAGAAATACAAATGTTTCATCCGTTTGAAAAGGCCCATTATTCCGTGGATCCCTATAATGATGTCTGACTCCAGTCTGCCTTGGACTTACTACAAATGTTTAAGAAAATGTAGGGTTTTGCCATGTTCTGGATAGTATAGTTGGTAGACAATTATTTTCAAAACTGCATGTGATTGATTCCCTTGTAACCTATTTGGGTTACCTATTTAATATGCCATTGTTTTGACAATTGCCTTTCTTATATCCCAGAATAAAAATGATTAAACAGATCAAAAGAACACAATCCACATTTATTGGGTTATAAATTTTCAAACCCTGGATAAGGAAACAATCCTAAAAGAGGAAAATACTGAAAATACTAATGTTTATGGCAACTGTATCATATAAAAGTCACAAATAAAGTATTGATAACTTAGGAAGAACAGGAATTTATACATTCCTTCTATATCATTTTTATAAATTTATAAATTATTTCCATTGAACACTTATCCCAGATGTCAATATCATCTACGTGAGACTTTCTGAAATTTCACTAAAGATATGGAGCATAAGGGAAATTTCCACATGAGATAAGATAAATTCTCAGCAGTGTAGCACTCAAGAATTTTTATTCCTCATTATTTCTCTCAATTAGCACTTGAGAGTCAAAGCAGGTGTGGGGGAATAAAAAAATATCCTACTTTAAAGATGTTTCTAAAATACATATTTCAAGTTTATATTTAAGTGATTTTTCTTATTATCTTTTCCTCTTCTCCCTACCTTCCTCCCCTAACTACCCCCCACCACCCACAAAAAAAAACTCTCACTGCAACTACTATATTCCACTCAGAGAAAGATTCTATACAATTAAGGCACTTCTTGTTTCAAAGAAGAATGTAATGCCTGATACTCTATAAATGAGGAGACTCTGAACTGCACCTTCTCTTCTAACAGATCTGTTCTGTTATCAAGAAACCATTACCCCTTCCATTTGCTATATTCAAGTCTTCAGGAATCAAAACTACCACTCATTTTAGGACATCGTCATCATCAGCCACAAAGAGTAAAGCCAAATTTCACATTCTCTGAAAATGTCTCTTCAAGAAGCCAACCTAATCTATACAGAAAGATAAAACCAGTTTGAGAAGGTAATGGTATCTGAACATTGCTTTCTGTATAATCTTACTGTTTATTCTTTCCTTTTTAACAAAACGATTTATTCCAGGAAGACTACTCCTCTCTTATAATCCATTTAAGAATACTATTCATGAGCAATTCATCATTACCATACTGTTCCATTACTACAATAGAATATATTCATTATAAATAGACTTTATTCAAGCCCCATATCTAAAATGTTGATGTCAATGGAGAATGCGTATCTTAGGACAGCAACTAACAATGACTTCAGTCTGCATCTGAATGCCTTCTATCCAATACTAGTTCAAACACCCTAATGATGAATGACTCAGAGCTCATAAATAGGGGATAAGATTTCTCCTGATCAACCCTATTTTTTCCTGCTGCTTCACCACTGGAATTATATCTTACTCTTCCCTCTTCTCTCTCTACTATGGCTTATGGGGAACTCAAGATTTGTATTTAATGCTTCAGCTTTTAATATATTTATCTTTCTCTTCTATGATTCCTTTCATTATTTCCTTCCCTTCCACTTATGATTATTATCCTTCCAGAGAGATCACTGTCTAGTCCATATGTATTTCTCCAGGATCAACTCACTTTAAGTCTCCATTTCCCTCTTTGCCTGCTCACTGGCTCTTGCTAGCCACAGGCTGTTTCATGCCCTGGAACATTACTACTTCTTTTTACCTAATTCATACCTATGCTGCATTACATGCCAGTTCAAGTGTCACATTCTTAGGGACAACTTTCTCTGACCTTCCTCACTATGTGAAACCACCCTGTGCCACTTGTGTAATTATTTTATTAATGTCTGCCTCCCCATGTCATGTAAATTCCAGGATAGCCAGGACTCTCCCTGTGTGTATCCACAGCATATCCCACAATGTCTGATTTGGCAGGTGTTCAGTAAGTATTCAGTGGACTGGATAAAGCATGCATATTGAATGGATTGACTACACAATGCTTTGAGTCATTAATTATCCCAATAATCAAGAAAAGACAACTAAAAACTATGCCCTTTGCATAAGCTGAAAACCCTCAACCTTAAGAGAACTTCAAGTTGGGCATGTGGCCACCTGATAATAGACATTTCCCAATCTCCCTTTTAGCGAGGCAGACCACTCCATAAACCTAAATTCCCTACTATGAGATGTGGTCAAGTCCTGTGGGAGCTTCTAGGAACCTGTTCTTAAAGCCGGATCTAATCCTAATGAAGTTTTCATATCTGTGCAAAAAAAAATGTTCTAGGTCACATCAGCCTCGTCCAAACTCAGATCCATATCTATCTCCCACTACTAGGGAACCAGGGACAGTCTCAAGTATGCTATCACTAGACCCATCAGGCGCTTTTACCGCAAGGTCTTCCCTTAGTGCCTCCTCCCTCAGGGCCAGCAAGAGGTCCTTGGCTGCTGGTGATAACATAAGAAAAACACAGATAGTCTCCGCAGCATTGTCTAGATTGTCAGAAATGTGAGACAATTTTTTTCTCCTCTCTGCTTTACTTTTCAACACAGTCTTTTTATGAGTATCTGTGGTCCCTTTAAGCTCAGGGCAACTTATCTGATTATGGTAATGGATTTGGAATTCAAATATCTACTCAAAATACCAAAAAAAAAATCTCCTCTTAAGTTCAGGAATCTCATTCAAGGTTTTCCAAAAAATTAGGAAATCGAAATCAAACAACATTCTTGATCACTGCTGTCTCCTACAAGATCACCCATTTTGTCTAAAGGTGCTAGCAGGGGGTGATTCAGGCTTTATGCAGCCTAAAGCTTGTGCAACCTGGGAGGCCCTCCTCAAAAGAAGAATACAATGCTATATACAAAATTAGGTGCAGGGCCTTGGAAAGAGCTGACCCAAATGAGGAATTCCAAAGCTACACTATACTACACTGAATTGTCCCAGTTCTCTCATTAAAGGTAAGAATATCTAATAAAAGAACTGCAAAATAAAAAGGTGAATGAAGAAATCTAATACTTATTTGGCAATGTTAAGTGCAAAGATAAGAGATGTGTTTTAAATAAATTTTCAAAATGCATTCCTTTTATTAATGATCTAATTTTTTTAGGGTCACTTTAAAAGCTCCCCAACACAACTGCCTTTAGTATAGAGAAAATATTCTTTCCCAAATTGGGTTTTCCTTAGGCTATAAGCTTTTTTCCCTGTCCCTTTCTCTTTCAGTATCATTCTATATTTTTGTAGATTGTTTCTTGTTATGAGTCACTGTATTTTGGTATTCCCTTCAGTAGTCAGCTACTAGGAACTAGAACAGGGTTTAAGACAGGACTCAAGGATTCAATGAGGCAGATGAATATGCTGGTGAATAGTTTCCGTAGTAGAATGATGCATATTACCGGAAGGAAGCTTGAGAATGAATACACTGCTTCCTCAATCAGTCCAAACAAACATTTTCTCCATCTCATATATTTATATATATATATATATATATGGCAAAGTGTTTTATATATCTGTACTATAGATCTCCACCTTGATAAACCTCTATTAAAAAAAATCCTTGCAGAGACCTTCCCTTCTCACTGTCATAAATTATAATCACAGCCTACTGTCTTTGCAATTCCACTTTCCATCTCTGCTATGTACGTAAGACTCGGTAAGATACAGCCACTGTCAAGGTTCAGAACAGTTCCTTGTCTAATCTTTCTACTTCTCTAGATTTTTGATACAGAACCTGTTAGAATGTATTGCTTACTTTTCCAGTTCCTATGTTTATCTCACTTCCACTCTTACCATCTGCTGTACTGCATTTCCTTCAGAAAAGTGAAAAGTTTTCACAGTGCCCAGAGCTTTCCCTGCAAACAATGCCCTCTTCCCCTCTTCCTTCCTTCCTTTCTCCACTTTTTATTTGGTCTTATTTTGTGTTAAGGTCAAGCAGTTTAAAGAGTTCACTTTGCAAACATTTCTACAGGGCTGGAATTCCTATCCAAATAGTTTTGATGGATTTGTAAACATTCTTGCCATTTATTACTGGCTTCTGCCCAAGCACACACATTCTGGTTTGTCCCTGCTCTTTTGAATTACCTGAAAACAACTTCACAAGAAAAAGACAGTGGGAAATTGTGGTTTCTTTCAGACAACCAAATCAGGGTAACATAGTCATCCATTAGAATAATGAGTCTAATTGAGCATTTAATATAGCGCTCTCATTATATCAAAATGCTAACTCTACTTATGCAAGCCAGTTTATAGTGACAGTCTTTAAACAATTACCAAAAGGATGGAAATATTTTAAGCACACCCTCCATTCATTTACTTTAACCTCTTTTTATTCCTTGTTATTATATATGCCCTCATTCTTGACTGACACATCATGTTTAATAAGTGTTTAATTAGAGAATGAGTTTATACTTCTTATGTACAGGTTTCCTCTGATCATATCCTTCTACAAGGACTACATAAGGAAAGACATCAGAAAGCAAAATTAGTTCTCTATTTCTGTAGGTACAATAAATAGCCTAAGTTTTCATTCAATATTAAACTTCAGTAGTTTTGTGACTCTGGCTGTGTTACTGAACCTCTGGAAGTCACAGGGGCAAATAACATTACCCTGTAGGACCGTAAGTTGATTAGAGATGATACTTCTACAGCAAGATGTCTGACTTCCAGGAGCAGTCAGCATATGAAGGTTGTCATTGCCATTATTATAATTATTATAATTGGTATGGAGTTTCAGTGCCAATCCTTGGAATCTCACTGAACTACAAAAAACAAAAGTTGAAACAGCAACCTGCATTTGTTATCAGTATGTACCTCACTGGTGTAATACATTCAGTTATTTTTACTTGACCTTTTAAGAACAACAAAAAAGTGACTGACTTTATTACTATAATTAAATTCATCCTACCGTAGCTTTCTACATTTCCCTTTACACATCTACACTTAGGCCTACCAGAGATAGAGATTATCCCATCAGGTAGTGGAGAGGCAAATTCTTTAATACTGCCTGTTGCTTCTAAAATGATAATCAAAATAATGTGAGAAATTTTACACACTAACCAGAAAATATGAATGAATTTTATATCAGAAGATTAAGAGCTCTGAAAGTCTTACTAAATTTAAACCTAAAAAATGTTAGTGCAAAGCAAGACAAAATTTTTAAATCATTTGTAATACTTAAGCATAAAAAGAGTAGAGGAGACATGGCTCCTTCTAAGGGATCACTTTCTATAAAATGATAATATTTTATCTCAAATCATAATATGCCCACTGGTCAGATTCAAGATTGTCAACTATGTTAATTCCATATGATTAAAATAAATTAGCTTCCTAGGCTTCCCTAATGTTATTAATACATTTGATTGTCGTTAAATAGAAAAGTAAATTGAGAGCTAGTAGATGTAAATTATTGGCAAAATACATCTATTAATACAGATCTGCATGAATTGTTTATATTTAATTTGAGCAAAATTTAAATTTTTAAAAAATTTAAAATAGCCATTTATACAATTACAACTTGATCAAAAACTACTTTCTTCAAGAAACATGGGTTCTTCATTCTACCCAAAACATCACTGGGAAAAGGCAGCAATAAAAGGGCTTACAAATAAGTAGTTCTTTATGGTACACAGCTAAAATTAATGATTGACTCAGTATCTAGATTAAAAGTGAAACAGTTAATCAATAATGCAAATGTCCCCTAATATTCAGATGCGTGTGGGTATATATACACTATATATTATACATATATATATGTGTGTATGTGTGTGTGTGTATAATATATTAGTACTAGGAGATTAAATAAATTCTTACTCTTCTCCTGAATTTCAACATTCCTAAAAACAACAAACTACATTAAGTTCTACAGGTCAAAAAATGTTCTTTCACTTACAAAAACCTTAAACATAAAACCAAAAAAGGCAGTTTCTCTAAGTGGTAAAATATGATTTTTATATTCATTTTCCATTTTTATTATTAGTAACAGTCATGCTGATATAAAACGAGGATATAACGAAAACCCAGGCAAATATCTCAACATCTTATATAGTCAGGTAGAAGCAGAATGAAATAAACCTTATTGCAATATGAAATTATTTCATAAATTATAAGAAAATTAGGTAATTACATATTTTATCAGGTTTTAATATATTTCAAAAATGTCTTTAGTAGATTGTACAGTAGAGATCTCTTGATGGTAGACTCACAAGAAAAGCAATAATTTTAGTTTATCTTATGCAAAAAAGTGGTCTGTATTATCATTCATGATTTGCATTAATGATATCTGAGTCATTTCAAGACTGCATAAAATAAGTTCATTTTAATTTTGCTGAAATTATTATGATGATATTTCTGGGGTCAGAGATGAGGTAGACAGACACAGCTTATTCTGACCCTTACATATAGAGAACACTAAGTCATGGACAAACTATGTACATCCTCTGGTTCCATCAAACCCAAGAAAAGGTTGATTATCCTGTAAGAACAAAATGCCTTTAAATGCTCTTATATTTTTCTGAAGATGTGGTTTAAGAAAAGAGCAATCTGACTCCCAACAAAAAATAAGTTTGGGAGATTTTAAGACAGCTATAAAAGAGCCATTCCACAATGTCATAAGGTATTTTTTTTTTCAATCTCATGAGATAAAAATACAAGTAGGACACAATTATAGCCTATCTTCTAAGAATTCCTTTCCATTTTGCGTTGCTGGATAACTTATGCAAGAAAAATTTAATGATTTTGACATAAGTTATAAAAAAAAGTACTGAATACAGGAAAACAGAGGGATTGCCAAGGAACAATGTCATGTGGGGGAAGGGGGAGGTGGCGGAGAAGGCAAGGGAGGTCCGCGCCAAGCAAAGCTGGGGGCTGTTCAATCAGCTCTATCAGGGCTCCATCAGTGTCTCCACTCCAGCCAAATCCAGAGAAAACAAGGAGTCAAAGATTCAGGTCAATAAGCTTATAGGCGATTTGCACAAACAGCTCCTCCAGCAAGGTAAAAAACAAAGTCATATTGGCTTTTCTTTTTTATTCCTTCTCTTTGAACTCCTTGGTCCAAACACACCCTGGAAATGTCAATGTTATATGCAAGAATTTAAAAAGCTTAGCTTCTTAATCCCATTAAGAAAAAAAGGAACAAAGTTGCTTGTAAAGAGCTCC